>NC_051157.2:83149761-83229761 GCF_013339745.2 Dermacentor silvarum
ACACATTCTTAATCTTTTTTTTTTCTTTTTTGGAGCAAGGACACCCACAGGGCTCCTTGTAGGTTTTTACTGACAGAAATTATCCAATTTCTTCAAAATCTTTTGCCTGAGAAGTCCCCTTACAGTGCGCACAGACAGCGCCAAGAGCTTATTACGTTCTTAAAGATGCGGCTTCAGAAGCCCAAACGAACTTATAGTATTTATTACGCAGCATGTAGCGTGTAGCGTGTAAGGTAAGCGTAGTCGAGGACGCAAGAAAACTAGGTGGCGTGATGAAATGAGGAAATTTGCAGGTGGAAATTGGAATCCGCTAGTGCAAGACAGGGGTGATTCGAAATGGCAGGGAGAGGCCTTCGTCCTGCAGTGGACATAAAGAGATGATGATGATGATGATGATGATGATGATGATGATGATGATGATGATGATGATGATGATGATGATGATGATGTAGCGTTCACATACCTGTCCTTATCCAATACTTCATCTGATCATTCAGCGCTTCCGGCGACGGCTCCGAACCGTTGTCTGGATGGCCGAATGAGTTGAACACCGAGGTTGGACTGACGACAGTATCTGCAGGGCTGCGACTCCAACCCGGCAGAGTCGTTGACGGCGGCACAAACCACTTAGACACTGAAGTTAGAAACCAATCCGTCTTTCTCGTAGCGGGAGGGCTCGTAGTAAACCACAACAGTGTCGGCCTGTTGGATTCTGCACTACTGTGCCAACTCCCTAAGGGCGTCCTTTCGCGACCCTTCTCTGAAGTCCACAGAGCAGACGGGCTGGATAAATATGACGCCTCTGTCTTTCCTGTTGGTAGCATTTCCGTAGTGGCAGCACTGGAGGAGTGTGATCCCGTCCCAATATCGAAAGTCTTTTCAATCGGCAGTAATTCAGGGGTGAAGGGTAATAACGTTTCTGGTCCTAATAATGAGGACGTTGTCAAGGTTGACGAATATAATGGACTCGTCGATGTTGGCACAGTGCTCAGCGGAAGCGAGTGCCTGGAAGACTCGATGGCCGGAAGAGTAGTCGCATTAGCATTGTTCACAGAGCTGACGCCATGCCGAGACAGCTGAACCGCAGAGTAATTTAGTGCAGACACGTTTTTCTGATTTTCAGTGGAAATAGAAATCTCAGTGGTTGACGGAAACGAGGTTTGCTGGAACAAAGACTTGGTGCTGTGAACAAGTTCGGAATCATCTCCTGAGTACGAGCTACTGGTTACGCTCACATCTTCAATGTCTACCAATGAAACACTTTCTATATCTGCCAGTGACTCGTCTAAGAGAGGACTAGAGCTTACAGAAAGCAAGTGCGTCAGGGGGCTGGGTGACAGAGACGTCAAACTGTGAGGTGTTGGTGTGAATGCACTTGTGCTATCTACAGGAAACGACGACGTTATCAACAGAGCCCCGTCAGAGAAGCCTTCTTCTGAGAAGACTGAAAATTGAGATGTGAGCTTTTCAGGCTCTGACGAAAACATGTCCATGTAGTCACTATGAAATGATGGTGTCATAAATTCAGGCTCCGGCGTAACATCGTCGGCTGTCGCCTCAGGTGAAGCCACAGAAGGTCCCGGATATACCACCGAAGTTCTCGACAGACCCCAGCTCTCAATAAAGTCCGAATCTGAAGATGCCAGAGAAGGTTCGGTGCTATCACTAAGCTCTACGTAATCTGCTGCCGTTGTAGATGCCAATACAGGAGATGGTTGTCCGGGTTCTATGGTAACGGTAGGTGGAACCACACTGAAGTCACTCGTCTGGCTGTTGTAGCTATTTTCTCCATCTCCGGAACCCTCCAGAAAAGTTTGGGCGAAGCGTTCTGAATCAGTGGTCCACGCCTGAACTGTATCCTCTGCCGTGAGCCTTGAACTGATGGGATTCCTTCGAATCCACGATCCTCCGTCTAGGGCTTCGTCTTTCCTGAGTGCATCTGTAACAGCAGTAGCAAGGTCACAGAAAATTATGCAAGAACAAAATAACGAAAATATTATATGCTACAAGGGCTCACAAAATACAGGGCTGCCTGTTTTAGAATTTTAAAGTACTACCATAAAAACGTCACAGCATATTAACACAATAACATTGATGCTCTCTTAACATAATTAATGAGCGCTCACAACAAGCACATCACTAAAGGGGGTGGACACAAGACAAGCACCTACTCTCCCCCCCCCCTTTTTTTCATTAGTAATGGGTTTCTTGTTAACGTTCATTATGTCAAGTATGCGCCTACTAGGCCCTCAGTAAGTCATTTTAAATGATGGTGTCTTGTTTTTCTGCGTATGTCCAATGGTTGCTACACTATGGTGCACTATGCTGCACCAACTATGCCTAAATGTTATTCTTGCTGGCATGTTTACTCGAGAAAAATAAGCTCGATACAAACTGCGTGAAGAGCGTTCATAACAATTTGATCTTTTTTTCTTTTTCAGAAAGCAGCACACAGACATTTGCAATCACAACAAAATGAACATTTGGATCTTCTGTATCTTCTGCAATGCTTCCTCAATATCCATTTTCACCTGTGAAACAGGCAGAAAGTTATAGAAAGCGTTTAATGATACTGACACCAGCTGGTGATATGCACCTTTTTAAGCCATTTTATAGCAAGGGAATATCAAAGCGTCGGTCTCTGCGGCATTCTAAACGTCAAGTAGTCAGCACAGATTGTTCTTTTCTCTAGGAACCCAAATCGTTTTGTCTATTGTTCGCATTTCGGCAACATTTCTGACGAAGTAACTGTTGTATGTTTCGCTTACCGAGGATAAACTAGCACAGCGGAAAAGAAAAGCGCTTCATACGTAATGTACAAAAATTGCATGCAAGTTACAACCCTTACATAAGCCTAAGTTAAAGTGAAAAAGCGCGCCACAATGTACTAGATTTTAGCAAATTGGCAAATGCTCAAGTTCTGTATCGTAAAGAAACTGGGCGTGTACCGTAACTTCGACAGTGTAGCTTTCACCTGGTGGGCAACAAATGAAAAACGAAACTCCGATCTCCTTACTATGTGCAAGCCTGCAGCCTTTAAGTCTCCTATTTTCTGACGGTCCCGCGCGTCTGTTTAAAGCGACAAAAAGCACTCCGCTATCGCTACGCACACAGGATGAGAATAATTTTCGGATTGCTAGGACTGAAAAATCTCCGATGCTTATGCAAAAACGCCTATGTACCATGCATTTGGCGCCCGTTAAAGAACGCCTAGGTGGTCAAAATTAATCCGGAGCCCCCCACTGCGGCATGCCTCATAATAATATCGTGGTGTTGGCAAGTAAAACGCGAAAATTAATTTTAATTTGCGACCTCACCTGCCGCGGTAGTTTAGCAGCTATGGCGTTGAGCTGCTGAGCTCGAAGTCACGGGATCGATCGCCGGCCGCATTCCGATGAGTGCGAAATGTAAAAACGCACGTGTACGTAGATTTAAGTGCACTTATAGGAAGCCCAGGTATTCAGAAAGTAATCACGAGTCTGTCACTACTGCGTCCCCCAGAATGAGGCACGTGATAGTGGCAGACTCCTGATTACTTGATTCTTAATTCTGGGATTTAGTAGTGGAAGCCTTAATTCCTAATTCTGGATTTTATGTTCATGTTCACTGAAGATAAAACCCGAGTTAAATGGTTTTAATTTAATTTTTGCGGCCTCGTCATGCAGCCTGCTACTGATTAGGGCACCGCGTAGGCCCCTCACACACACTGCACACACACTGCACCAATCAGTCGGAGGTGGCGTAATATAGGCCATAAAATAGCTTCTTCGCTGTTCGCCTGGTCGCAAAACATTTGATGGGCAGGTGTACGTCGTTTTCGACGCTCTTAAGTTCCACACTGCGAACGTTGCCCGGTTTCCGTCTCATATATTTCGCCTCTTCCTGCTAATAGGTGGCGCACACTGTCCAGCGGCGTTTGCGCTGTCCACCGGGCGTGTTGCCATCGGTCTTTTACAGATGCAGTAAGAACATCTTAACGGTTGCGCCGCCCACATTAAGCTCAAGCGCATCTTGTAATTTGCTGCGTTGGGGGTAAAATTAAGGGCAGAAATGATTATGTGGAGCGATGTTACTATACTTCTGCACGACGTGCTTATATTAGCTATGATGGTTTGGTTAGAACTTTTGGGTCGTCATGTGTACAGATAACATAAACGAAGTCCATCGTTACAAAATTTCAGGCAGCCGCCATATCGTTGGTGGTGGCGGCTGAACTCACACTACTATTCGTTTATAAATATATCGTAGTCATGACTCACCGGCAGTGAATCCTAGCCAATCCTCAAGAACCCATTGGAGGGTTGAATCTATTCAACTCTTTTATTCGTTTCAAGGCCATACGTTTCCTCACCCATGCGACCTATGAGATGCGTCAGTTAACTCGTCTAAGCTGTCAGTGACTAAGCGTATCGTTCACGAAAGCCTGTTCCTTTTTCATACCTCCAATAGCGGACAGCCCCACTTGCTATGTCTGTAGGGCAGACAACCACCTACATTCTTCGATAGTTCCTTCGCTTTAGTGCACAAAAAAAGCTCCTTCGACTGTACTAGACAGGATCAACAACCCTAGGCTTCTCGAGCACAGAATGCTGAAACGCGGGTCCCAACCCCAATGTTCACGCATCGTTTTGACAGCGTTGCAAAGGTATGTATACTGACTGATATTGGTATAGCTGGCAGGTTTATGACGATTTGTGCGCAATTTGTACGTGATTCATGACTAAGCATATTTTTAATTTGTTGTTTTATTTTCTCGTTTTTTTTTTTCTATGCGTTTTCATTAACTAGTCTTTGCGCAACCTGCTGGCTTCTGAAACAATGTTTTCAAATAATGGTTCATCAAAGGCTTCCGTATGAAGTACCTCAGCTGTGCTACCGAAATAAGCGCCTCGAGAAGTTGGGTCGCTAATGAGTCAATGGGCAGCGTGGCGTTGTGTGCCTCTGACAGGCGTCGCTATCGGAAGAGAGCGAAAGCGGAAGCGAGCGCCGCGCCATGATTGCGTGCTCGGGGGTCATTCACGCAATGACCGACCGGACATGTCATGCGCGTTGCGTGCTACTTGTCCGGGTGCACGTATACCTTTTGCTTCATGGGCAGCGTTCGCTTTTCACTTCCTTTGTCTCTCTCGCTTTCTGTTTGATTTGACACTGCTTATTCAGCTGCTCGATCAAACTACATACTCCTCATTTTGAGCGGCGACAATGTTGTTCGACATCTGCGCATTACTCCCTACTCGCTCCTTTGCAGAGGTAGGATCAGGCGTTTAAAGTGCGGGGTGTCATCGTGGACGGCTCAGAAATGTTTGTGTACTCTATACTGTTGGCGTATAGAGAGACACGTGACGAGGAATACACTCTTATATGTCTTATATGACGCCGGTAAGGACATTGAACACACAGTTCGGTTGGGGAAGATTCCGGCAAGGCATTTGCAAGACTAGAACCACCTGTGTATCAAAATTCACGGCAACGACAATGGCTACGATAAGTGAGTGAGCTAGAGCACTGCACGGGCTCGGGCTTACTCGAAAGCCCGGGCCCGGCCCGGCCCGGGCCGGGCTGGGTAGAACAGTTTTTTCTCGGGCTCGGGCCGGGCTCGGGCACGGCGTGTGCTTTTTGACCCGGGCCCGGGCCGGGCTCGGGTTTTTTGACGCAGGCCCGGACCGGGCTCGAGCTTTCTGGTGGTGTGCATGTAACGTGCAGCGAGTTATTCTCGGGCGTCTCAACTATGAAAAACATTATTTTTAGGTCTCGGGCCGGGTTCGGGCCGGTTTCGAGTCGGGCTCGGGCCGGGCTCGGGACTAAGGTAAAGGGGTGGCGGGCCGGGCCGGGCGGGTAACGTAGATTATTTTCCGGGTCTCGCCATAAAAGTTTTGATCGGGCTCGGGCGGGCCACCCAACGTAAAAACGGGCCCGGGCCGGGCCCGGGCTGAAATAAGCGGCCCGTGCAGTGCTCTAGAGTGAGCTAATAATGGCATCGTATAACTGATAACATTTTACGTACCAAGGATAAGCAGTGGGCTATGAAGGGCGTCGTATCCTAGGACTCGGGATAAATTTGGACCCTCTGAGGTTCCTTGGTAAGAAGCTAAATCTGCGTGCATGAGTCCTTTTTTTTTCTTTTTTTTTTCTTTTTGCCACTTTTTGGGAATGTAATAGCAATATAATGTATATTGTCTACACTGCACAGAATGAGAAAGGCCTAAAAGCAATGGCGCTTCAGAATACTCTGAATATTTTGGAAGCCGCACAAGTATTCACATGTTTAAATAAGAGGTCTGAATTTTTGTTAGAGCAGTTAAGCTTGAATCTGGCTGTGACCGCTGTTATCACATGCATAACAAGATGGAAGCAAGAATGTTCGGCGCGAGACATTTGGGGCACCCGATAAGGTTGTATGCAAACAAATCCACATATAGCAACGTGACGTTACAAAACGTTACAAAAATGGTTTGAATCAATCGCCACTCATTATCATGCCGTGTATGAGTCGCAACAATGAATACACAATTGCTCATGGGGTAAAGCGCGCAACAAGATGTCCCTCTTTCTTGCGACTACCTATAATAACCAGCACAGGTGCTATTACTTGTTTGGCGTAACTTGTGGGGTCCGTACTCAAGCAGCCTGTAACTCTTCAGCTGGCGAAAATAGATGATAAAGCAATTACAGTGATCCTAAATTAGGGTCTGTCCAAAGTTGTGCACTGGTGAGAATATAGACGCAGTAGATCGTTGTCTGCCGCTCTTTACATTAACAGTTTGAAGCCAGAAAAGGAGGTGACCAATACGTGAAACCGATTCAACAAAAAAAAAAAAGAAAAGAAATACAAGGTGCCGAAATAATCTCCCATACTACGGAGTCCTGCCAAATGGATCAGAACACTCAGAATCATTCAGTGCACCGCACAGAATTGACATGCGAAAGGCAACCGTCAATACAGACGCTTCCCAACGTACCTGCAATGTAGAATGCTCCGAACAGTAACACCGACACCATCAACGCCTTGGCGGCACCGCGAAGAGTCGGGCACCGCATGGCGTCCATATCGGACGCAGCAGGGATCGGCGTAGAAGACCAGGCTGGGGCACACTTTCGGGTCGTGGCCGGTGACAGCGGAGGCCGCCAAGCTGAAGAGCGCTGTGCGCGGGTCCCCCGATTGTGCTGAGCGCTACGCACCCGGACGTTCATTGCGGCTCTGAATGCGCTTCCCGGGAAAAAACCGCAAAGCCCGCCGCGCCGTCAAAGGCACGGAGCTGGCCAGCGGTCACCCGTGGTTGTCCGCTGCTGTCGCACCGCTGCTCGCCGCCGGCGTCTCCTCCCACTGCCAGCGAATGCACGATGTCGCCGGCCCCTGAGCTGTGTTTGTATACAGTTATCAAAACTATTCGGCGTGTGCCAACTCCACCAATTGTTAGCGGCGTCCACTCTATAAGTAACACTGAGGTTGTTGAGCTGTCCATGCCTTCTTGGCATGCGTAGCGTATCATCCGCCGCTTTATCAGAAGGTAATTGACCCCAATAATGATATGATGGACCGCGCGTTGTCATCCCGCCTCGTAAAAGAGTGAAGAAAAAAAACATATCGGCAAATAAGCACTGAGAACTGTAGCTCTAAGGAAAATCATGCAAGGCACAATAAAAAATGACAGGATATTATCGACCGGGTAGTCTCGTGGCCTAGAATGTAAGGAAGTTGCGGGTAACCGATCAGTCAAAGTGGAGAAAAAGTTTAATAATTACAAAAATTACATTCTGGGTTTTTACGCACCAAAACTATGATATAATTTTCAGGACTCCGGTTCAATTTTGAGCACCTGGGGTTCTTTAACGTACACCTAATGTACGGTAAAAAAGACAATATTATCAAAGACTGATACACCTTGCAAAATCACATCCCAGCTCTCTGAAGAGAAAGTACAGAACGCCCAAGTGTATAGTGTGCAGATCAACTATGAGATCGAAATTGCAGGCTTTCTGCTAATGTCATCATCGGCAATGAGCTGGCATGCACCGGTGTTGAACAGAATACGACATCAAGTCACCGTGACCCATCTTACACCCAAGAACACGTTTATGACATTTCAACGTACGCTACAATATAGGAAACAATAATATTCAGCAAGGTGCTCTACTTGAGTTCATTCGCGATGACAGGTATATAATTACAAAGGGAAATCCTAATTTTCACATCCACGGAAAAAGAAACACTAACCTGCGTGATGGCATGGCTTTCTTATGCACTACACCATGTTTCGAGGTAACGTCGTAACCGAAAAGTCCGTGTACTACCCCGACACCCCGCTGTAGCTTGATGGAAATGATACAATTGCGTGACGCTTGGTCTACCAGGCTGTCAGGACGCTTAGCGTTTCGGGTGACATCGTAGTCGGCCTGCTAACTGAGGTGATTAAAGCGCCAAGAATGCGCTCGTAGCGTTTGCCCAGCGAGCGCTATCGAGCGTACCACGGGTCCGCGTCTCTGTTATGAGGCATGCGGGTGCCATGGCAACGGGCCGCGCGATCGGCCCACCGCTAGGGCATCCGTTGCTTGAAGCCGCGAATTTCGCGGCTCGTCCGCATTGAGCTTCCTACAAAAATTACTAGAGGGAACTCAGGGTCTACGATAGTTTCGCTACAATAAGAGTGATGGTTAGAAGCCTGCGGATGGTTAGAAGCTACGTGCTGATGTGTTTACAGATCCTCGTGACGTTTTTACGCTTGTCTTTCTAGCTACGTTTAAGTTAGGTTAGGTTAGGGTTTAGATCCGCCAAATGTTGTGTCTCTTCTAGTGGCAGTGGTCAGCTAGCTCGCTAACTCCTCTTTGGGATAGCGTTTATATGTACGAACTAGATAATAATAATAATAATAATAATAATAATAATAATAATAATAATAATAATAATAATAATAATAATAATAATAATAATAATAATAATCTAAATTTACGAACGTTTACGAGAGTTAAATTTACACACCAAGGCAATTAGTCGCCGCTCACATGCGTAATCATTGCAAACTGTTGTATTTACATAGTACTATAAATTACAATGTGTCCAAAATGATCAACTGCGAAAGTCACAGAGCTGCTTGAACACAAAAATAGACGAAGTTTAGGCAAATGCATATGCACTGCCCCTCATCTCAATATCCCTACTGGCAGATTCCGTATGAGACCCGAGCCAAATTTCCCTCTATAGTATTTTTTTTTCTTTTTCGCGGGAAAATTCGTGCTCGTCCGTAACCGTTGGGTTCGCTTTGTTTCCGCGCCCGACGAGACAAGGACGCCGCGAACTTCCGCAAGTGCATCCTGTGCTTTGTTTTGCGCACGTTCAAAGCTGTGCATTGTAGGTCGGGTTTGGTGGATCATTCGTTAGTCGGTTGACGCTACTTTTTTTTTTTTTGCAAGCTTCTTCCGGAATATTATGTAAATTTTCCTAGAAGTCCCCGTCCGCGTGTTATTCCGGCCAGAAGATCGAGAAGTGCCGAGGCCAGATGTACACAGCTTCGATTTTCCTTGTTTTCATTCCAATGCGGGCAAGCTATATCTTGGTGTACCATGTATTGCATGATGCGTTTGCATTAAAAGGAAACTGAAGTGGTTTTGGAACTGGAAGACTTGCGGGTGTTTTGAAAAGTTGTCACCTTATTATTCATCTCTTGAAATTATTTTCTCGGTTGTTTGTGCCGTAGCGCATAAATCAACTATTTAATTTTCGTCGTAGTACCGCCCACCGAGGAGAGTGGAAAAAATTGGTGCAGAAACTCGTGATACTCGTCAGATAGGGCGTAAACATTCTTTACAGTCGCTCATCTTGCACACGTACATCTCTGACTACCCAAGCGTGTCTGGTCGTATGATGGCAATGCATGCTAAATAATTATTCCCTAAATAATTAGGCTTATTTATTCGTATGATGGTGACGTTTGTTTAATAAGCGAATTAATAAATCAGGCTTATTAAGCGCATGATGGCAACATTAGCTTAATTAATGAATTAATTTATTATTGGCATATTAGGTTCAATTATTTGAAGTCCCCTAATTACTCGTCATAAGTTAATATACTTAACATAAATTATATTAATCACCTCACTACTCTTAATTATTCGTCATTATGCTTAAGTAACGTCATCGTAAATAATCTCTATTAGGCTTTCCTCCCTTCCATTAGTCTTAGATTAATTAAGATGAATTATTTAAGCCTCAATAAGTCTCTTATTTAGGCTTAAATAATTTCATCCTAATTATACTTATTGGTCTTTTAATAACCTTAATTACTCTCAATACCTCCTCAGTACTCACTATATATAATCGTAATCATAAATCTTAGAAGTCATACGTAGTCATAAGCCATTTTCATATTACCCCTATAGGACCCCATGCATATACCTATGGAGCGCATCGCATAGACAAACGGACGGACGGACGGACGGACAGACGGACAGATTTCCGAGGGAAGTAGCCCTAGGATGCTTACGCATTAAAACGAGCCTATAAGAAAGCCACCGTAAGCGGCGTTAATACATGGGTCACGTGAGCCTTCCGCCCAGCTTTCTGGCTTGGGAGCAGGCGGTTGTGCAGATTTTTCGGACTTTCCGTGCCGATATTTCGCAAGAAAAATAGATGTTCTTCAAGAGCGAGCGTGTTCTTCATAAAGTGGACGCTGCTGATGTCATAGCATGCAAGACCATGATGAATACGTTTTGCGCGGTGTTCGGCTGTACGATTACCGATGGTCGCGGTGGGATAGTTTGCAATGAAAATAATCTGAATGGTTACTTTGCCGCTATAGTGAAAAAGGGAGAATTTCATCCCTGTTTATAATCCTTATTCCTCGTGTGCTACTCCATCTGTCAACCACCTCTTTTAATTTTGGAAGCCTTAATTAAAGCAGTCATTCGCTTGTTCGAAACACTTCCTCGACAGCTATTGCCATCAAACCGTATCGCTCATGCGTATAAAAATTAGCAAGACTGAAACTTAGTGTTAAAATGGAGCCAGTAGCAGCTGACAGAGAAGTCTACGTTCACCTTGCAGATTCATTGCACATTTGATCGCAGTAATCTTACTGTAGCACAAAGTTGCCGTTTACAATTACCACAACAGCCATCTGGCAGTATACGCGTATACCTTTGCGCTCCCGCCCTAAATGCTAGCGGAATGCAGAATGTCGAGTAGCTAAACGTTGCAGGTGTCTGCAAGCAAATTGTTTAAAGCATAGCAGAACTGTTAGCGGCCCGGTAAAAGCTTTGCACGTCCTAGCTTTAAGGTTCGAATGCACTGACAGAAAGCTTGTTTCAACGGCATGCCTTTGGCTCGGAAGCGCGGGTATACGAACGAGCCATTTGGCAGTGCACCGGCGAGCACGGTAATTGCTGTTCTCGTTCGTGCTGGCGATTTTCAACATTATTTTTCACTTGGTAAGAATGACACAGTTCTTGTACCACTTTATTCTAGTAGTCTAGAAGTTGTTAGTAAGCAGGAAAGCAAGTATTATGATGTTCACGGAGTCGCCGATCGGGCAGACGGGCCCGTCGAGCGGGCTGGCCACGGTTGACTGTTGGCAAGGTATCGAACTCGAACTGAACCGAAAACTTGAAAAAAGAAAAAAAAAGAACAATATTTTGAAGCAAACTGCAGGCGAACCGCAAAGTTAAGACTATTTCTGCGCACATGTATGAGCATCGCGAATTGTTGCGTTTGTAACGCAATACGTTGTGGGAAATGGTCAATTTGCGTAGTCTCAAAGCCACTTGAAGCCAGAAGGACGAGGTTTAAGCAAATCCATGTACTGAAAATTACTACAGTATACTGGCTGCACTGTCATACTTGTAGGACTGAAGCTCCTGTATAGAAACTTAAGAGTTGCTATGCTGGCCTCGCGGATCGCACTTGACGGGATCAAAGCGTCCGCTATCCAGCTAGATAACGGGTCGAACGAAGTTGAATATTTAAAACAAACTTTAATAACATTGGGAAGGTCAAAAAGCAAGTTAAAAACACACAAAACGTTCAGTTTTTAGCCCCGTAAAAAAGTGGTCCTGTCTCTAGGGCTGGTGGGGCGAGTCTGGCGGTCCCGCGCTTCTCGAACCGCGGTTTCCGTCCCCGTTGTCGTCCCCCAGGCCCGGGAAACACCACCCGACACCTCGCAGCGTCGTCACTGGGTCAGTTCCAGGAACCGCACGAAGGGAGCGGCTCCTTTGTCTCGCGCACAGCTCCGAGTCCGCGGGGGGTCAGTGAAAGAGAAAGCAATAAAAAAGAAGGGAGGCTGGCTTCCCTCTTGTAAGTTCGGCCGTGCGTTCGCGATGCGCACAGAACACTCCCCGTCTGGTGTCTGCGTTGTTAGACACCACCAGTATATCACGGTGACAGCAAACGCACAACTTCTGTCGTTGGCCGGAAGAATGTCTTTACAACCCCGTTTCTGGCTGTCTTCACCTCGACCTTGCGTACCCTTCCATCTGCACTGGGCAAGCTTCGTGTAATCACTCCGACGGGCCAGTCGTTGCGGGTTGCTTCTTTATCTTTGAGCAGAACGATGTCGCCTTCTTTGAGGTCGGGCTTTGCTGCTTGCCATTTTCGGCGTGATTGCAAAGTAGTGATATACGTTGCGCGCCAGCGCTTCCAGAACTCGTCGGCCAGGTTTTGCACTTGACGCCAATGCCGTTTGTAGAGGTTAGTTGTGTCTAATTGCCCAGTTGTTATAGATGCGTTTCCGTGTTTTTGGGTTAGAAGTGTCGCCGGAGTTAGGATGGTGGGATCTTCGGGGTCAGACGAAGTGGGAGTTATGGGCCTGGCATTAATGATGGCCGCAACTTCTGCCAAAAACGTTGCAAGAATGTCATGCGTGAGCCGTTGATGACGTGACTGCATGAGCATTGAGTCAAGAATGCGGCGTGCAATGCCGATCATCCGCTCCCACGCACCGCCCATGTGGGACGCGTGCGGTGGATTGAATATCCATTTGCAGCCGTTTCCGGCGAGGAACTTGCCGATTTGTGAGCGATGAATGCCCTCAGCGCTGATCCCAAGTTCTCTGCACGCTCCTATAAAATTGGTCCCGCAATCAGAGCGTATTAGCTTGATGGGTCCTCGCACTGATAAGAACCTTCGCAAGGCATTAATGAAACTTGACGTGTCCAGTGATTCAATCAGCTCAACGTGTACTGCGCGAATGCTTAAGCAAGTGAACATAACTGCCCAGCGCTTGCTGTTTGCAACACCACCTCTCGTTCGGCGAGAGGCAACCATCCAGGGACCGAAAACGTCAATTCCAACATTCGTGAAAGGAGGATCTGTGCTGATTCTGTCTGCCGGAAGGTCAGCCATCTTCTGGCTGTGAAAGCGCCCTCGCAGCTTCTTGCATGAAATGCATGCCTCCAACACGGATGAGATGCACCTTTTACCTCCGACGATCCAATAACCAGCCGCTCGTACGGCTCCTTCCGTGAAGTGCCGGCCCTGGTGTTGCACGCATTCATGGTGGTGGCGCACGAGAAGCGTCGTGACATGGTGCCGACCCGGCATTAAGAGAGGGTGTTTCTCATCGTCCGGAAGATCGCCTCTGTTCAAACGGCCGCCGACGCGAATCAAGCCGTTGGCGTCTAAAAATGGGTCAAGCCTTCGAAGCGAGCTTGTCTTGTGGACTGGTTCTCCTCTCTGGATACAGCGTATCTCCTCAAAAAATGCGTCTTGCTGTACTGCGCGAATGATGACGAGTCTGGCTTTAGAGAGCGCCTCAACGGGAGCTATCTCTTCTTGTGACGTGCTCTTTGCGCGTCGGACAACCCCGATCAGATTTCCCACAGCACGAGCGAGAGATTTCCAGCTTGAGAACTTAAGAAAGCGTTCGGCTCCTAGTCGTTGTCTTTTGTTAACCTCAGTCGCGAGAGTGCGGACTTCAGGTCGTATTTCTCTGTCTTCATCAGGATTTAGGAGAGTGAAGCCTGACGACGGTGCTTCCTCTTCTCGTTGTGAGAGAAATTCAGGACCAGACAGCCAGTTCGTGCTCTCAAGCTGTGCCGCAGCAATCGCTCTAGTGGCGTGGTCTGCTGGATTTTGTTCGGTGTGAACATATTTCCATTGTTCAGGCTGCGTGCTGCTACGTATGCGCTGTACTCGGTTGGCCACATACACGTAGAATCTTCTTGTTTCGTTGTGTATGTAACCCAAGACCACTTTGCTGTCCGTGTAGAACGTGACCGAGTTCGGCTGGAAGTCCAACTCCCGTAGTATGGAATCGGCCATTTCCACAGCAAGCACCGCTGCACACAACTCAAGCCTTGGGATAGTGTGCTCTGGTTGTGGAGCGAGCTTGGCCTTTCCCATGACAAATCCGACGTGTCTGTTTCCTTGCTTGTCGGTCACGCGTAGGTATGCCACCGCTGCGACGGCCCTTGTGGACGCGTCTGAAAATACGTGTATGTCCCTACTTTCGGCTTCAAGCGTCGAGACTGGCGCATATGTTCTTCGCACGTGAAGATGATGCAGTGCCTGGAGAGAGTTCTTCCACTCGTCCCAGATCTGCTTCTTTTCGTCCGAAAGTGGTGTGTCCCAGTCATAACCCTTCGTCACGAGATCACGGAGGAGGAACTTGCCTTGGACCGTTATTGGAGCCACAAAACCTAGTGGGTCATAAAGGCTGTTGACGGTCGACAACACTCCTCGACGCGTATATGGCCTGTCTTGAAGAGGAGCCCTGAAGACGAAGCTGTCGTTTCCTATGTCCCACAGTAGCCCGAGACTTCTCTGCGTAAGCGACATGTCTTTGGCAAAGTCGAGGTTCTTGAGTCCCTGGGCGTGGTCTTCTGGAGAAAATGCATTCAGCACATTCTGCCTATTCGAAGCTATTTTGTGCAGCCTTATATTAGCTGTTGCAAGCATTTTCTGCGTTCTTTGCAGCAGACTAATGGCGTCTTCTTCTCTTGGGAGAGACTTCAGCGCATCATCGACGTAGAAGTCTCTTTCAACGAACTTTCTGGCATCTTCACCAAATTGTGGGGCAGCTTGTTGGGCAGTTCGTCGAAGGCCATACGTAGAAACAGCTGGTGATGGGCTGTTGCCGAAAACGTGAACCTTCATTCGACACTCTATAATTTCTCTAGAGATATCGTTGCCCTTAAACCAGAGGAACCTCAGGTAGTTTTGATGGTCCTCGCGAACCATGAAACTGTAGAACATCTGCTGGACGTCTGCTGTAACCGCCACTGGTTCTTGCCGGAAGCGTATCAAGATCCCGACGAGGTTGTTTGTCAGGTCAGGGCCGGTCAGGAGAACGCTGTTCAGAGATACCCCTTCATGCTGAGCGCTAGAGTCGAATACGACTCGGATTTGATCAGGCTTCTGGGGGTGGTGAACGCCGAATATGGGTAGATACCAGCATTCTTCGTCCGCGTGAAGTGGTGGAGCTTCCTCTGCGTGACCCTTGATGAAGAGCTCGTTCATGAAGCTGACGAAACGTTCCCTTGTCTCTGGGTTTTTTCGCAAGGTACGTCGTAGCGAGAGCAGACGAGACAGAGCTTGTTCTCTGTTGTTCGGAAGCCGACTTCGCGGTGTGCGAAAGGGGAGAGGGGCAACCCAATTGTTCAACTTGTCTTGGGTGAATTCACTATTCATCATTTTGAGGAATGTCTTGTCTTCTATGGAGAAAGCACGCTGGTTGTCTTCTTCAGTCGTTTTGAAAAGATTCGGAGCTAAAGTGTCATCCAATGTTGCCAAATGTAAATCTTTTGGGACCCTATCCGCAGCGTAGAGAATCGGTGCTTCCTTTACAAAGAAATGCCTCGAGCATGGCTCGAATAGAGATGGTCGTCCGTTGTCCAGTACATGGGTCTTGAACACATTGACGCTGCTTGTTTTCCGCGTGCGACCGACGCAAACATCGCCGACAATGACCCAACCGAGGTCGAGCTTCTGAGCATACGGAGCGTCGGGGGGTCCGTTAATTACTTTGCGAACCTTGTGCGCTCTCAGGATGTCTCGGCCAAGGAGGAGCAGTATTCCAGCCTCATCAAGAGGTGGTATCTGAGTTGCTACAGCCCTCAAGTGCGGGTAGTGCCGTGCAGCGTCAGGTGTTGGAATTTCACCTCTGTTTTCAGGGATTTCCTCGCACTCGAGGAGAGGCGGAAGAGGAAACTTGATTTCGCCTGACACGCTCTGCACGAAGAAGCCTTGAGCAATTCTTCCAACCACTTCAGTGCTGCCGGAGCAAGTGCGTAGCGTGTACTGCGTAGGGGTCCCCTTCACCTGGAACTCGTTGAGAAGTTCAGGCCTAACCAACGAGCGATTACTCTGATCGTCAAGGATCGCGTAGGCTCTGAGTGTCTTCTGAGGCTGAGTTTCATGGGTCACCTCTACGAGGCAGATTTTAGCGCAAGACCTAGTGTCGTTTCCAGCGTTTGCCACTTCGGTACGCCTAGATGTGACTCGTCTTTCTGAGTTGTCTGCGGTACTCTCCTCAGACGCACTGCCCTTTGACGGCTCTGAGCTTGGCGATGCTGGGTGAAGCGGTGTGGCATGGTCACCACTGTCGCATATGCGGCACATCACAACTGCCTGACATTGCCACTGCATGTGGTTCTTAGATGAGCAGCATCGTAGGCAAATCCCTTGCTTCTTTAGGAAAGATAGCCGCTCTTCCAGGTTTTGTTGCGGAATGCGCGACACCTTTCCAAAGGGTGAGGTTTTTTGTGATGTGGGCACCACCGTTCTAAGTCCTTAGATTCCACCAGCTGCTCGTTAGTAGTGGCATCTTGATTAATCTTTGCAGAAGCAGGATCCACGTCTGTTTTTCTCGCTGACACAGATGATCTTTGCCGCGTGGTCTTCGGAACATTGCCTTCCTTTCTTGGATTGAATTCAGACGAGGCATTTTGTGGGTGTAAGATGAAACTTGGGTCGTTCCTCATGCTGGCCTGATCTCTGACAAATTTGCAGAAGACCGAAAAGGGTGGAAATGCAGTGTTGTGTTCTTTCTTATATTTCGACCCTGCTGACATCCAATTCTCTTGAAGTCCAGATGGCAACTTCGAGACAATTTTGTTTACCCCTCTTGAAGTATCCAAATAGCTAAGACCGGCTAGATACGGATCAGTTTTCGCAGCCTCGAGTTCTAGTAGAAGGTCACCAAGCTCTTGGAGTCTGGTATTATCCCGGTAAGCTATTTTCGGGAAGTCTTCCAGCCGCTTAAGCAACGCATCCTCAATTGCCTCAGGGCGCCCAAATGTGTCGTCTAGCCGTTTCCACACGACGTTCAAGCCCGTTGAAAAGTCATCGACGTGCACTGATTTCAACCTCCGAGCCTGATGTGACGATTCAGGACCAAGCCATTTGATGAGAAGGTCGAGCTCTTCCTGGGCAGAAAGACCTAGATCTCTGACGACGCCTTTGAACGATGACTTCCAAGCGCGAAAGTTCTCAGGTCGATCATCAAACTTGGTAAGACCGCTTGAAACAAGGTCCTTGCGGCACAGGAATTTAAGAACATCGGCTAGCTCTAAGCTTGAGCTGTTGTGTGTCGGCGCATACACAGGCGGCTGCGGATCAACTTGTAAATCCATAGGACGACTCGTAGCTCCAGCATGCTTTGAACTTGGGTTGTTAGGGGCAGCATTATAGTCAAGTGGCCGTTTATCAGCTCGCAGGCTCATCGAATCATTCGCAGCTGTGGTGGCCCCCGACGACGTGTGAGCATTGTTTACGTGGCCGCTAGAGTTGGAAACATCCACCTCAGGAAACACAAGCGCAGCGTCGCGTAGAGCTTCCTGTTCATTGATAAAGCTCCTAGTTAGCTGCGTTCGGTCTACAGAAGGGAGCGTGCGCACGCGCTCCCCGCCATCCTGCTCCGCGGCTTCCTCGAGCGCATTTGCCTGTGCGTCTGCAGCTGCCGCTTCTTTTTCATGCTGCAAAATATCCAATTCAGCCTCAATTCTTGCCTTCTCAATGCGCATCGCGGCCTCTCTGCGACCAAACTCTGCTCTGGCCCGGACGGCTTCTGCTTGCGCGCGTGCCTGTACGGCGGCTAGGCTGATTGTTGACGAGCCCGATCGTCGTGACCTCGAAGAAGCGCTTGAGTAGGCCGATTGAGAGTGCTGCGACGTTGTCTCTTGTAAGCGGTCGCGTTCTCGTTCTGTAGCCTCATGCAACTTGTCTCTTACAGTCACATCACGATCTGCGTCGATTGCCTTCTGAAGCTCTAATTCCTGCCGGGATTCAGATGTGTTCGTTTTGGCGAGGAAGGTAGCGTATCTGGCGGTGACGTGCTCGTAGCGCTCATAGCTTGCACGAAGCTGCGTTGACGCGCTGTTAATGTCTTCGTCTTTCGCACATGACAACTTGGTAATAGCGGTCTCCACGTTCTTCCATGCAGCGTCTACTCTCTGACAGTGTTCTTCGCGGCTCGTTTCATGCGCTTCTTTGCCTTTCATGGAAAGCGCAGTTGCTCTTTGTGATCTAATGTTTGCCGTAGAAGCTTCATGCTCTGCTGTTATATCTTGAGAGGTTTTAGGCGTCAGCTTGTCCTGATCCATATTGGCGTGCGTGCTTCACGACGTATCTCACTCAAAGCGGACGTATGAAGTGAAGACTGCTAAGCTGCGCGATGAAATTTGAAACGAGCCCACCTTGTCGTTGCCCTGTGTGCCGTCAGCAGCTCAACACCTTGGCGATGCCGTGTCCTTGCAGTAGGCGGATGTCATGGCCAAACCGGAGGTCTTGCCGTGCGACGTATCCCACTGTGGTGGACGTTGAGTTGGGCGCCGATGGCGGTCGACTTCACTTTTTTACTATGCTGGCCTCGCGGATCGCACTTGACGGGATCAAAGCGTCCGCTATCCAGCTAGATAACGGGTCGAACGAAGTTGAATATTTAAAACAAACTTTAATAACATTGGGAAGGTCAAAAAGCAAGTTAAAAACACACAAAACGTTCAGTTTTTAGCCCCGTAAAAAAGTGGTCCTGTCTCTAGGGCTGGTGGGGCGAGTCTGGCGGTCCCGCGCTTCTCGAACCGCGGTTTCCGTCCCCGTTGTCGTCCCCCAGGCCCGGGAAACACCACCCGACACCTCGCAGCGTCGTCACTGGGTCAGTTCCAGGAACCGCACGAAGGGAGCGGCTCCTTTGTCTCGCGCACAGCTCCGAGTCCGCGGGGGGTCAGTGAAAGAGAAAACAATAAAAAAGAAGGGAGGCTGGCTTCCCTCTTGTAAGTTCGGCCGTGCGTTCGCGATGCGCACAGAACAGTTGCCTTTGGTAGCATATACAGTAACTCTATAGAAACTAGCGCATCTGGTAATTCTTTACAGGGAACTCTATGGATATACGTGACAGCCTACTGCTGTCGCACTGACTGAGTGCGGAAACGAAAAAATCGCCTAAGTCTGCTGATTTTCAATGAGTACAGACAACTTTAGACCTGTGTGTTACGAGCGTAACGTTATCAGGGAGAGCCAACGCTCAAATTGCAAGCCACCTTTTTTCAACAACGGTTAATGCGCAGTGTCGCGCGCGCCCCGCTTCAAATTTATCCGACCTCGGGCTTTCTAAATAACGTTACGGCACGTGACACGTGCCCTGAAAGTTATCCATAAGTAGGCCACCAGTATCAACTGTTCATGTAAATAACGTCCAGTCAACCTGTCTCATCAGAGATCGCCCCACGCCGTTCTGGTGAAGAACAATACTCATTCATCGGAACAGTACGTACTACACAAGCATAAATGTTTCTTTTGCTCTCAAAGATTATAGCGAGGTGCGGTCACATCCTCCGCGAGGAGATAGTGGATGGTGGTACAGGCCAATACGCAGATCGAGTTACGTGTGTCTTCCACAAGCCCCGAGCACGTGTATCGCCTTTTGTCGGGTTCGTTCTTCACTAGCGAAGCCAGCACGGCTCGCGCAAAGGGATTCGCGCAGGCGCTCTTTTCACTTACGAAAAAGGGGAATTCCCGCGTTTGAAATCTGACGCATTCGCTGAAATCTGACGAATATGACCTATTCATATATACTCTTGGCCTTACCATTGCCACACCAGCATTGAGCATTACACAACACAAGAAACTGAAAACTAGGCGAGTTCTGGGTTTCCTTAACATGCAACTAAATCTAAGTACACGGGTGTTTTCGCATACCGTCCCCATCGAAATGCGGCCGCCGTGGCCGGGATTCGATCCCGCGACCTCGTGGGATCTCAACACCATAGACACTAAGCAACCACGGCGGGTGTAGGCGAGTTAGAACCTTTCATACTTTGGGTTGCGCCTTAAACACACGAACAAAGAAAAAGGCTACGCGAGTGGTCCTTTCTTTCGTCCGTGTGTTTCATATGCGCAACACAAAGCATGATCATGAATAGTTACACAACACTTGGCCGTATTTTCGAAGATCGGCCGCTTGCCCTTCGCTGTGCCCGCTTACTTTGCCCACCACGAACCGGCCCATCCGAACGGCTGAGCACCGAGCTCCGACGGAATGCCTCGTTAGAATTACGTTCCCGTGCATGTGCCGAAGAAGACTTGGCGCGAGCGCGAGAGCGGGAACGAGAGCGCAGCGTAGAAAGCAAAGCAACATCGCGCCTTCCGCCCATACCGTGTTTATCGGTGCGGTCAGTTCTGACAAGCGACAGGTTCGATGACTGATGATAATGGCACACCACTGACTGGGCAAACTTCCGGGTGCTTGCGGTCACCGGCGGCGTCGTTTCTTCATTGCCGCTTTCTTTTATTGGCAGCTCTGGGGCAGAGCGGGCGGGCGAGAGGAGAAGGGGACGGAAGAGCAGAGGTGTGAGATCACAATCTACACGCACGCACAAGCACATACATCGCCCCTCTATACCCGGGCCAGCCGCAATGCCAATGAGAAAGGATGGCTGGTAGAACAAAGGGGGAAGGTGACCGGGAGGCCGGCTGTTGCGCGGTCTCGTAGGTAACGCGATCCTCCGGGCCCGAATTATCTGGCCCGCTCTGTGGCTGTCAGATGAGTGGAGGGCCGCCACCGAAAGGCGCCCCGAGCGTAACCAGCAAGGCGTTCCACCTTTCGTTTACCTCATTCTTGGTCGTTTGCCTTCGTTGCCTTCTTTGTTTCTCTTGAGCTTTTTCCTATATGTGTCAGGGAAGTATCGCAGTTATTGTGCGAGCACTCTTTCATTCGCGCCAACGTTCTTTGTTGGGATAGTATTCGATGTGAGGTAATAAAACTTCGAATGTAAGAAAGCTTCGAACGACAACGATTTCGTATTTTTTGCGACAGCACTTCTGCCTCGTCTTCCGCTCCTGCTCGAAAGGAAACACATGTAACCCGGCCCTGCCAGTAAGTGGCACTAGCAGGCACAGGGGTAAAGCCAGGGACAGGGGTGGGGGGTGGAGGGAGGGGGGGCACACACAGGGCACGTGCCTTTTTGAAGTTTCCGTGTACCAGTACACCTGGCATAAAACCACGTATACGACAATCCCAAACTTTGCTCTTTTGTTCAACTGCGTGCCACCCGCCCCCCCCCCCCCCCCCTCCCGACAAGAAATTTGTGTGACCGCACAGCCACATGGCACTTTCTACGACCAGTTGGCAAACACTATTAAAATATCTGCATGAACCGTAAAGATTATAAAAAGACAATCCGAGAAATGCAAGACACGCCCGTGTACCATGGGTACAAGGGTGCGCGTTAAAGATCCCCAGGTGTTGGAAATTGATCAGGAGTCCCCAACTATGGCGTGCCTCGTCGTTTTGGTCCGAAATGCCCCAGAATTTAATTTAAAGCTCCCTAATGTTGCCCCCCACCGCCGGTATTCAAACACGACGTCTAGTTTCCAGCCCCAGAACACCATAGCCTTTGTACACCACTCCTCCACTTCCCTGATGCGGCGCGGAGGTCGTGGCTACAGGATACCAACATGACGGCCAGCACTCCTGTTCTGACACCGCTGAAGGAGACTGAAATTATTCTCGCTCTTCCGGCGCGCGCTATCCGAAAGGGCGCCGCGGGAAGACCCCGCGCGTCTCAAGAATGCAGCGCGCGTGCGTATCGCGACACCATCCGAGGTGCGCATCGGGTTGCCATCGAATTCCACGCTACGCATCAGGAAAAGGGCCGCGCGACCGAGTGGCAAGAACAATGCGGGACGCGAAGGCGCCCGCTCAGAAATGTTCGATTGTAATTGACGGTTTCCGACAGCGCGGCCTTCTTGGTGGAGCTGCACGCGCCGCTCCTTCTTCTTCCCGGAGTCCTTGGGCCCGGTCAGCAGAAAACGGGGGTTGGGCGCTGCCTTCACCTCTGCGGTCAGGCGCCGTCTTCCTCGTACAATTTCATAGGCATCCGTCAGACCTCTTTCCTCATCGCACGGGGCCTGATCCAGTTAGGTACGTCTGAACCACTTTGACTCCCGCTTGATTTTGCTTTCCTTTTTTCGTTGTTCTTTTTCATTCCTTTCTAACTTCGTCACTCTCTTTCTTTTGTTTTCTCTTCTTCTTTCTTTCTCTTTTATTTCCTTCTTTTTTTTTGCTGTTTTGAGGAAGAGGGGGAAGGGGGGAGAGGGAGAGAGTAAGTTATCGATAGCTGCCTGGCCAGAACTAATATAGCATCGAACAAGCAACACGCAATTGTAACCATTGCGTGTTGCTTATTCGATGAGCTGAGGGTGAGGAACCTGATGGTTGATGATTCTCCTCTCTGTACAGAGAGAGAGAGATAGCACTCCTGGAGAGGTTTGCCTGATGGAATGTTATATGCTACTCCTACATGCCTGTATACTTGTCCAGATGGTTATGGTGAGAAAAGAAATTATATGCGCAGTGCACGACAGATGCACAACATACACAAAACGCACCACTACACTAAACAAACTAAAGTATCTTTGAGACCAGTCCCACTGAGGAAGTGTAAATGTGACTTCGTCGTACGATATGCACAGGCAGCGCAAGTCCGTAGGCCAAAAAGGTGTCATAAGCGCAAGGGATGACAGCCAAAATACAGCCTTCAAATACGTTCCTGTTTGTACTCTTCGGGTGATTAGACGCTATGACAAGACATTTCGTAGTATTGATGTTTACATAATTCTGCTGCCGTGGCCGTGGTCATTCCGCAAAGCATTTTTCAAGATGTTTTCTTGATGTTTTAACACGAAAGTGTTTTATGCCGGGGTCCACCAAGACTTCACTGACGTATTTCCGTCACGGAAATACGTCATACGGAAATACGGAATGACGTTCTTACAATGTACACGAACATAATACAAAGAAAGAAACCAGAAGAAAAAGTTCCACAAACATGCAAAATTTGGAAATCGAACCCACGACCTCTCGGTCCGCGACGATAGATCGCCGAGCGTTTAACCCATTGCGCCACAAACGCATTTGCAGAGAGCTACACAGACGCGCCTTATATATCTAACACTCCTCCGTGTACCCGCGCTCTTGCTCGGGGCGGTGCCGCCGCCTACGAGCAGAAAAGAGAAGTACTGCATTATGACACTAACGCGCACCGACAGTGAACGCTTCGGTGGTCTCAGCACTACGACGCCTCGATGCCAGCATTCGAAGGGACGCTGGCATCAAGAAGCACTACCAACGCCACCTAGGTGGCGTTCACCGTACTCAGCACAGCGGAGCGTGGCCTCCGCAATTAGCTCTGAAAATGTTTCTGAAGTTGATCGCGGAGGCTGCAATTACGACGCGCTGTACGCGCTGATTTGACTCGGTGACGATTCAGTTACGTGCTTTGTCTTGCGCGTTGTATTAGTGTGTCAGTTACGTGCTTCGTCTTTCGCGTTGTGCTAGCGTGTGCAGCGTAGTGCAGCTTCCATATGCACGACGGTTGCTCATGGTCATCGACGTTGGTAGTCGTGATGGAGGAGACGTGCCACCAGGCGTCAGCGTGGGTGCATCAACGCCTAAGGGCGCTTTAGCCACAAAACACCAATAGACATTATATATCAATGTGCAATAAACATTACACTACTTCTGGGAAGACACGTTTCACTTTCGTGTTCTATACCGATTCCTATATAAGAGGGATCAACCACATTTTTGTTACATTTGTGCGGATATGTTGAGTTGAGCACAGGTCATAAGATCTCATTGCAGATCAGATAAAGCTATTAGCAGTGGATATTCATGAAATTAAAAAATAAAAATTGCTAACTAAAAGAAGCTCGAAAAAATTCCCGCACTCGAAATACAGGTATCGGAGTGCGTTACACGGAGAATCTCGCCGCTAAGAAAAAGTTAAGGAACGAGAAAACCGGTGCCGTCGATCTAACCTATATATGGCGTCAACGAGTCAGCAGGAATGCCTCCTGTGTCGGTTGAGTAAAATATCTTCAGGAGCACACTTGAGGTAAAGAGCAAAGAAAGTTAAAAAATCTACCACCTCGGCAGGCAGTAGCGATGTAAGGCATCTAGGACCCGACCTATGATTCTGAAGCTGCTTTATTATCGCTGCAAGGTTACCATCTTTAAAGGCTGCTCTACGCCTAAAAGGAAGCCTCAGCTCGGGAGCTCCTATCTGTATACGCTGGAACGGAGAAATCGCTTTTCTTCGACAACCACGGCACCACTTTTGATGATTGTTGCATTTGAAAGGACGGATTTAGAAAATTTAGTAACTGTGCGAAGTGAATTTCAATTTATACCTAATATATTGAAAAAAAAAACAATTATTGAAAATTACACAATTTCGACACACTCGCGCCAACTTTACAAGTCTGTGACTCAACAATAAAAAAACGATATCCCAATTTTGTAAACAGCACCTAGTCCCACTTCTAAAGCGGAGAAAATTTATATATTATACACTACTCTGAAGTATGCAAATAATTTGTAAGTAGGACATTTGCGGAACCGTCATATATATTGTCACACTTTGCTATAAGCTATAAATTCATAGATCAAAATTGTTTCGTTTAGATACTCTAACTGATGCAGTATACAAAACTGCGATATCTGTTTTTGCTACGGAGTTAAGAACTTGTAAACTTCGTGCTCCTATTTTATTGAAACGTACAGTCTTCCGGCAATTTATGTAAAAAAGTGAGGTCGTGAATTATTATTCTACTTACTAGAGTCGCCACAACTTAGGTTTCTCTCTCAAACGCAACACATTTTATTCAAATCGGCATAGCGGTTGTCCCATAAAGGCATTTCTGCATTTTACACGCGCTTCAATACGTAAATCGAAGTTGTCTCCGAGGGCCGGTATAATGTAATCATTCGGCACGAGCCGCGTTCTACCAACGTTATCATCAGGATTGGCCTGTCGTGAACGTTGAAATAAATTGAAACGAGCAGAAGGAATCCTTGCGCTATACCGAACTAAGTATATCTGTTAACGAAGACTTCTCTCGTTAATATTCATAAGGTTAGAAAGAAACCGTGGGATACATTTTAAAAAATCGTGGCACGCAAGAATGGGTAACATTGACCTGTAATAAAGTGCGCATAAATGGGCTCCTTTTTGAAGTAAAAAGATAAAGAGAAAAGGGAAAAAAAGACGAAGAACGACCAAGCTCAGGAAAGCAGACCACTCAATGTCAGCGGAAGTAAACCCTGCCGAATGCAAACGTGCCAAGTCTTACTAACGAAGTAGACTACTTTGAGGCTACTATCTAGACGGACACTATTAGTCGATTAGTAAAGACATATTAGTAAATTAGCGTTCACCAACAAAACCTTACCCTTGCCGAAAAATCGACTCTCGCAAGTGAGAAGATGCTTTGTAAGCCAGACAAGAAACGCAAAAGAAAGGCGGGTGGCGACACTGCATTTAAGTTCCCGCACCAGTTGCTCGTGACGTCAGAAGTTTTGCTGCATTTGTTGCACTCAAATTATTTTCTTAATCGGTAAAGATGAACTACATGGTATTCCAAAGGGCCCAGAGATCAAACTGAACCAGTGTTATGAAAATTTATGGAGCCACAACGACCAAAATATAAAAAGTGCTTGAATAAATCCATGACTTCACTTTGCCACACCGCAAGAAATTGCCGTAAAAAATGAACTTTGACCTTCATATTTTTTTTCTTTTAATAAGCAACCTATTAGCGCGAAATTAAGGAAAACATGGTTTTGAAAGAAGGCGTTAGCAGTGGGAACTGATTTATGGTTTCCCTTTAACGCTTCTTTGAAACTACAGGTTGTTGCTATCACGCTGACATGGCTTTACGCGGACAACTTGGACCACGAAATCGTGCCACGGGGATATGGGATCGACCCCAGAGATCGGAAATCAAGGGGCGGGGAGCGTCACAGTCTATTTCAAAAAAGGAACCACGCGTACTGTGTTATGCCAGATTACCCTGAAATTAAATCGGCGTGTTTCAAGCTATATCAAGACATCGCTTTTGCTGGAGCTGTTTACAGACCACCTAATGGTGAAACTTCTTTCTTCTTTCTGGGGTTTTACGTGCCACAACCAGTTCTGATTATGAGGCACGCCGTAGTGGAGGGCTCCGGATTAATTTTGACCACCTGGGGTTCTTTAACGTGCGCTACAACGGAAGCACACGGGCGTTTTTGCATTTCGCCTCCATCGAAATGCGGCCGCCGCGGCCGGGATTCGATCCCGCAACCTCGTGCTCAGCAGCGCAACGCCTTAGCTGACTGAGCCACCGCGGCGGGTAATGGTGAAACAATGTGTCCGAAAGCTATTAGAGATTATATGCACGAACACATGCCACATGGCATGGCTATCATGGCTGCAGGGGGTTTTAATCTGACTAATTATAATACTTGTATACAAACATGAGAGACATTCTGAATGATGTATTTTATATTTTATGGTTTTCTTTGATCTTAAGCGCAACTATAGCACGCATCTCCATTCGTGCTCAGGGAGCAACCAGTACTATTTTGGATATAGTAGTTTTTAATGACCGCTTCCAGAAAAATCAGACACTCCCGACAATCTGATATCATATATTCAATCGTAAATTATTTATATGTACACTGCTTCTGCCTGGTCTTGTCCGACACGATGGCGCTTTGACACGTGCTTTTGGATTCAGCAGAGCGGATGACGAAGCAGCAATGACACATCTCGCTCGAGAATTTCATTATTTTTCTGACCATCGTTTGGACGAAAGCTTAACGAAAGACGATGTGTGGTTACAACTTAAAGCGCGTATCGTGCTATGCATAGACAAATTCGTTCCGACAGTGCAGCAATTCGAAAGGATCGAAGCTTGAGCTTTGGATAATGCGAGAACTAATTAATGTCAAACGCATAATTTAGAGGTTAAGAAATGCTAGAAATTATCACAGTCTTTAAATGTTCCGCACAAATTTCTGTCTTATCCAGAATATTGAGCGGCAAGATACACTGTTCAAGAAAACTTTTTAGATACAACCTTTAAAAACTTCATTAAAGCCTCGTCAGCGAAATTTTGGCGCTATTTAAGTTGTACGCCATGCGTTCTGAAAAAAAAAATTGGAGGACGCTTAAGCTTCGCATTTAAAATTGCAACGCGATAGCGTTATCGGGCCCCGTTCGCCTCACATTTTTTTAGTACTCTTCACTGCAACACAGAACATGGGAAATCCAGCTTACAAAGACCAAGCTTACATCGTTCCCCTTGAGGTTGGCTTCACTTTTAAAGAGAAATGCATTGCTGGGAAGACGTTTTTACAGGGGCAATATAGGTCCTCTTATATTAAATGTGAAGGCCCTAGCACCTTTTTTATTCTTTTATTAATTGTTTGCTATTGCCCCGACGCACGCGCGCGTTCAAAACACATTAGGCAGGCCCAATTGACCTGCCGACAATTGACAAGTCCGAATTTGATCTGCCGAGGATGCGAGCGCCATCTGAATATGAATTTCGCAACTAACCTATCCGAGCGCGCCTCTGTTGGTATGGTAGAAATGCTGGAATAGGGTTTGTGTTCGAGTTTCCTCGTAACAGAATTATGTTTTCTCGTACATTCAAATTACAATCCGACGCCACCATGTCTATAGGTTGTGGTTAAGTCGTACTTTACCATTTTTCTGACGGATTTCACTGTGAGAAATTCAATTTTTGTTCACTAACACCTTGTGCCACGCGGAAGGCCCACTCGGTCGGGGGTCGGGGTGATAGGGGATGATTTTCTCCGCCACTGACGCCAACATCCACGCCGACGCCGGATTTTCTGCGACACGGGGCCCTTAACGCTGTCGCGTTAACACAAGGTGACTCTATTACATATATTTAGCTTCAGTGACAACTAACCAGGGCGATGTGTCCAAGACGATATCACTCGTAGGCGTGAATTTCTCGCCTCGTAGCCACATTTGGCTTGTTTTGTTTCTCCGTCCCACCTGACAAGGACGTAGCAAACTTCCGCAGGTGCATCCGGTGCTCTGGTTTGCGTGGGCTCAAGGCTTTACGTTGCGTTAGTTTGGTCGTGTTACATGGATCACCGGTTTATCCGGCTGTCTCTGTTTTTTTTTTTTTTTTTTTTTTTGAAAGCTGCATGTGGAAGAGTATATGAACTTTATCAAAAGTCCCCGTACCTATGATGCCCCTGCCAACTGCACCTAATGCTACAAATCAATGTACACAGCTTCTATTTACACTATTTCACTTTTCTGATCCACCTACCATGGTAGTTCAATGGCTATGGCATTGTGCCGCTGAGATCGACGCTGAAATCAGCAAGCACAGGGTGGTCAGTAAAAAAAAATGGATTCGCAGGAGCGATTCGGGGCAAGTCTTTAAAATTATTTGCAAGTAAAACAGATAGATTTCAGTCGTTTACCTGTCGTTGCGAAAGCAATTATACGGACACTCGAGGCACATCCGCGCCACTGCCATCACCGTCGCAGCCGTCAATTATCTCGCCGTATCTCTCACAGTATTCTCACATGCACGCGCGTGGCGGGTTAGAATGTCTCCGGAGGCACGACAGAGTGCGTCTGGCTGCCTAAACGACGAAGCCAGATGGACGCCACCGTCATGCTCCGCTCAATTAACTCAGCATCGGAGTCAAGGCAGCATTCCGCCCGACGCTTCTAGCATGAGCATTTTACGCACAAATTACTAGCATTCCTGCTGTGCCGATGTGTGCATACAGTGGTCTGAGCGGAACGGACACTAAGCTTCGAGGTATACAAGAGCACAGAGTTTCATACAATTACTAGGGGGATTTGTGGCGCTATTGCGTATCCGGTAGATGAAAACAGGGTAGTTCAGCCGGCATATTAATGATGGGTATAGTACATGGATTGGCCTAAAATTCGTCCTTTGTTATACCGCAACAGTGGCCTAGCGGTAGAGCATCCGTCTACCGGGATGTACCGAGTTCAAATCCCGGTGCCGCTGGGAAGCCACCGGTTTTATCTAATGGGTACAGATGTTCCCTGGCTTAGTTCTCGGCTCTCGTAGGAGTTCAGATCTCGAAAGAGGGCCAAATAGAGATTTCAGAAGTTGTCTCTGGGCGCCTCTTGTCCAACCACAGACGGCATTGTTGAAGAGCATCCGTCGCGACTGTGGGAGGGCAATTGGTGCTGCCGCCGGGGTACCTACCGGTAAAATAGGTACAAGCGCACTCCCTGCCTGGTGCTCGGCTCTTATGGGACCTCAATGCTTGGGAAGAGGTGTTTGTCCTCAACCGGAAGGCGTCCCCACCTCAATAGGTGCTTGGGGCGCCACATGGGAAATGACCGCCATGGGAGTGGTCCAAACATCACTTGTATTTTCGTGCTCACGGGGGTTTCGACGGGAATTCAGGGCGCAGGCTCCTTACCCAAGCGTATCACCCCTGAAGGAAGCCGAATGCCAGGCCAGGGTACACTTGTGCCCATTTGAACCAGTAGGTGCCCGGAGGTGGTGCTCTACCACTGGCTCCCAATGCTATTCACTGCATGATTAGAACACACCCACAACCTCCCGCAGCCGAGGCGGGGGCTCTACCACTGGCTTTAAATGGCTTCGTGACTTTGCAAAGTGGTCACTTTTACGAAAGTACTGCGTTTTAAATAATTTAATAAACATTATTAAAATTGTCCGACAGCACGATTCGAACACAGGACCTGTAGAACAGAAGCCCGATATTGAATCCATTACGCCAAGGAACGAATTGACAAGTGGAACCACTGCCATTAGAAGCGATTATGCGTGCTTGCAGAGTCTTATTACCTCCTGCATTAAATAAATGTATAAATTGCTTTGAAATTTAGGCATATTTAGGCCTAGATAAAGCGCAATATGGCTTTCATAGATTATGAAAAAGCATTTGATTCAGTAGAGATACCAGCAGTCATAGAAGCATTGCGTAATCAAGGAGTACAGGAGGCATACGTGAATATCTTGGCAAATATCTACAAGGATTGCACAGCAACCTTGGTTCTCCACAAGAAAAGTAGAAAGATACCTATCGAAAAAGGAGTCAGGCAAGGAGACACAATCTCTCCAATGCTATTCACTGCATGCTTAGAAGTATTCAAGCTCTTAGACTAGGAAGGCTTAGGAGTGAAGATCAACGGCGAATATCTTGGCAACCTTCGGTTTGCAGATGGCATTGTCCTATTCAGCAACGATGGGGACGAATTAGCGCAAATAATTGAGGACCTTAACCGAGAAAGTGTAAGAGTGGGGTTGAAGATAAATATGCAGTAGACAATGATAATGTTCAATAACCTGGCAAGGGAACAAGAATTCAGGATCGCCAGTCATCCTCTAGAGTCTGTAAAGGAGTACGTTTATCTAGGTCAATTACTCACAGGGGACCCTGATCATGAGAAAGAAATTTACAGAAGAATAAAATTGGGTTGGAGTGCATACGGCAGGCATTGCCAAATCCTGACTGGGAGCTTACCACTGTCATTTAAAAGAAAAGTGCACAATCATTGCATTCTACCGGTGCTAACATATGGGGCAGAAACTTGGAGGTTAACAAAGAAGCTCGAGAACAAGTTAAGGACCGCACAAACAGCGATGGAACGAAAAAAATAGACAGGAAGAGAGCGGTGTGGATCAGAGAGCAAACGGAGATAGCCGATATTCTCGTTGACATTAAGCGGAAAAAGTGGAGCTTGGCAGGCCATGTAATGCGTAGGATGGGTAACCGATGGAAAATTAGGGTTACAGAATGGATACCAAGAGAAGGGAAGCGCAGTCGAGGACGGCAGAAAACTAGGTGAGGTGATGAAGCTAGGAAATTTGCAGGCGCAAGGTTGGAATCAACTAGTACCAGACAGGGGTAATTGGAGATCACAGGGAGAGGCCTTCGTCCTGCAGTGGACATAAATATAGGCTGATGATGATGATGATAAAAGCGCAATAAACGAAGCCACAAGAACGTCTTAAGCCCCAAGCACGAAGATCAGACAAATCCATGTACTACCCATCACTCCCATAGTGCACCTGAACGATCGCAGCGCCAGAGTTCACTCTAGTAATTATTGTAGGAAACTCTATGTACAAACGCCTATGGCTTTCCCATATCGTCACCATCGAGGTATGGCACCTACAACGCCAGCGTTGAATGACGCCAGCGTTCTGAGACGCCTGGTTGCTGTGCAGGGCGCTGTTTCTGCTGCGCGTATAGTTGTCTCGCATTCTGCGTCGGGCCACAATGTCTTTCCTGCTTACTGTTAGCACTCCATCCGCGGAACTTTCAATGCCTCACTGTTCAAGCGAAACTGCAAATCTTTTCGCGCAGTTGATTGCAATTCTCAATAGAAGAGGTAATAGAACAAAATACGCAGATTCAATGGATACGTTGGAATTCAGGTGAAGCGAAGCTTTAATGTAGCGGCTAACTAACGGCGACGTATAGAATATCATTTACTCACATGCTATGCAGCTTGCAACAGCATAGAATGTTTATGCTTATCCACCACAAAGGTCACAATTTTAGGGTCACGCAATTTTAACGTTTATGTAGCTCATCCCTCACAAGCCATACGCAGAAATACAAACTCCAAATCAGGTGGATGCAAAGTGTCAGACGTATGCACAGCAATGTTACAAGCAAGAAGGCGATGTATGTTGCTGGTCGTGGGAAGAATGGGGGTGAGGTGCACGTCTATGTATATTTATCTATTTATCTATATAATATCTGTATATATAAAGTTAATGCAACAGGAACGACACAAGTTTTATATTTTTATAGTCTAATGTAACTGGAACAACACGAGTTCTATATATCTATAGGCTAATGTAAGTTCTGCGCAACAGCAGTTGTCTCGCGTGCTTCGTCGCGCCCAAGGTCGCGCCATGTCACCTGCGTGTGTTAGAAACCCGTGCGAAGAGCTTGAGCGCAACGCTAAACTTTTCTCTCGCGTTCAATGCTTCGCCTTCGGGCAGAACTGCCGTTTTAATTACTAAAGGATTCCCAGGTCTTAATTCGCAGAGGATTCTTTTAATACTAGGCTAGCGCCGAAAAACTCCACATTTCGTCTAAATGGTATCGACCGGCCCTACGGCCCTAGCAAGCGCAGTAAATGCCGGAAGGACCGTACATGTAGGGTTATTTTCCCTACAGCTGGCAACAGTGATAAAGCTGAACATTTCACCAAAGATTACGAGAAGTGGCCAGGGTGATTTTAAACACGTTGGCGCGTGCCATGTTTGTACAGCGCGGTCAGTTTAGGCGGAGAGGAAGCGCTCTTTGGAGCGCCTTCGCTCATCGCTTCCAGGTGGCGGCACCCATCTCATTCAGGGTCCGCAGACCGGCAACTGCATGCCGCGCTTACGACTAGAGCTGTGCAAATATTCGGAATTTCGAATACTAATCCATTCCTCTTCGACTCAATATCATTGTTCAAAATTATTGGATATTTATTTCTGTCGAATATAAGGAGGGCTTTTTGGAGGCTTGATAGCGAGATCGGTGCAAGTGAGTATTCCTCTGCAGCAGCAGGAAAGCCGCGACTTTCTCCGGAGGCGTGATTAGCTCTGCTCAAGAAAAAAAAGAAGGAAGAAAATTTGGGATTTTACCTGCTAAAATCACGACCTGATTGAGAAGCACGCAATGGGGGGTCCCCGGATTAATTTTGAACACCTAGTGTAACTTTAACAAAGCACGTAAATCTAGGCACACGGGATTTTTTTTTTTTTTGCATTTGCTCTGTATTGAAATGCGACTGCCGCGGCGGGGATCGAACCCGCGACATCGAGCATAGCAACTGCAACCCGCCGTGGTTTCTCAGTGGCTATGGTGTTGGGCTGCTGAGCACGAGGTCGCGGGATCGAATCCCGGCCACGGCGGCCGCATTTCGATGGGGGCGAAATGCGAAAACACCCGTGTACTTAGATTTAGGTGCACGTTAAAGAACCCCAGGTGGTCCAAATTTCCGGAGTCCCCCACTACGGCGTGCCTCATAATCAGAACTGGTTTTGGCACGTAAAACCCCATAATTTAATTTTTTGAGCATAGCAATGCAACGCCATGCCACTAAGTGCCACGGAGGGTGCTGAATAATTTCCATTTGAATGGAGCATTGAATGAACATTCAGTAAGAATGTCTCGCTTGTGGGCAGGCAACATAGGAGCTTTCTGTTTCGATGTAAACAAATTAATTTGTTATTTCGCCACGATCACCATCTCATCAAACCGAGAGAGAGAGAGAGCGTAAGACAGTTTATATATATAAGGTGGTTCCTGTGATGTTTCCGGGGAGGTGCCTAGACAAGGTTGTTTTGCTCCCTAATAGGTAGAGCAGCAAGCTGTCGTATATTAACTCTGCGGTGGGCAGGGGTCCCTCTTGGAAGGATCCAGTCGTTTAGTGTAACGGCTGAGCTCTGTATTCCAGCAAGGCAGATTCTTCGTAGTGAGGATAGGCCAGGACATGTCCATAACAGATGGTCTGCGCACTGCATGTCATTAAATCACTGTGCGGTGCTGTGTATACTTCTCTACTTCGACAAACACAATGCTCCATACATGTATCTGGTGTCGTGCTGTTCCCGTGTTTCATGACTGTCCTTGTTATGGTGCGCCATGTAACTGAAAGCAGTTGCTTCTCATTCCCAAGCTCCTATGTTGACTGGACGTCAAGTTGGTTGCGGCATTAGATATGCATGCAAAAATAATGTAAATAAGCCCTAATTTCTTTCCGGAAAAACTGACTCCACGCAAGCTTTGTATTTCACTTTATTTAAGAATGAGAAATACTCGCTTTGCAATTCGATATTTGAAGGTCATTTTTTTTTTCAGCTACCTACTCTGTACTGCCTACAAGACAAGTATGGAAGCGCCAAGTGCCCAACCTGCGATGGGTACCCAAACAACCTCCATGTTTTATAGAAGTGTGAAACGAAGCCAGCAGACTTTAGGAAAAAGCTATTTCAGCCCTAAGAACCAACCGACCACCAACCAATCTCGATGGGTGGTTAACGGACACCGTCGATACACCAGAAAGTATGCGAAGCAGGGTCACGCTGGCCACAATGCTTGGTCTGCATGGCGAAGTTGCATGATTGTGCTTTCATAGAAGGAGGCTCGGCACATGGAGTCTTGATTGAAATAAAGTGTTTTTTTTTAATTCTATCTCGAGTATCCACATTTGATCAGATTCGAAAATGTCCCAATTCGAGCACCCCTAGTTAGAACGTTTGCAATCAATTTATCTTGATTTCGTGCTCGAGCGCAGCAGTTTCAAAACATGGAGGTGTTTCTGAAGCCATGAAATTGGGGCCATGTTCAGAAAGCTTTATATTCGTAATTGCTCCTTGCCACCTTCACTAATAGTATGTCCGGAATCAAAATTGGCTTGAATTTGCTCTTACGAACAATTCTAGCTAGCGTAACAGCAGTTCGTAAATATGGACCCTGAGCTGATCCCGTCGCCTAAAAAGAAATAATAGCTGCTTTATTTTTCCCCCTCAAGTTCTCTTTCCCCAATTTCAAATGGAAAATGCACCATCCGGCAGCTTCAACGGATATTTATTCTCGGCGGTTTTCCAATGTTAGTTCCTCCCCCTACGCGGCTTTCGAAAATTTCACTAAAATCCGATATTCCGCCATTTCTGAAGAGAGAATTTACATTTGCAAACAGCGGCGTAAAATATGTGAAGGTTTAAATGCGAATCGAGAACTTGTTGGGCACTCGGACGGTTACTCGATTTGAAAACCGAATACGCGAAATTGACTAAATATTCCGTTACGCACCCAAAACGGCGGAATAGTGATGAACATCAAAGCCGACACGTGTGAAACAAGAGTCGGTGTGCACGGGATAAATCCGGATCCCGAATTTATCCCAACATCAGATAAATTTTACAGCATTTTTTGTTTGTTTGTTTTTGTTCTGTAAAGAACGGCACATTTCCAGTGACGTAAGTTGGTTCGAGGGTGAGTATCGAACCCGCTTCCCTCATCACGGTATCCAGATGCTCTACCCATTCGACCCTTGGCTATACGTATAATACACAGGTCACCCAAGTTGGCGGGAAAACGGTTAGAGACACAGCCCGACAGCCGGATAGAGCCTTAAAAGAGCGTGAAGTGCCCTGAGAATGCTAATCGAATTAAAAGGCAGCTAACTATCCGGAAGAAAGGACCAGCTTTAACACGAGATCACCAATTGTCATAAAGAAACTTCGCGAATAGAACATTAGCACCCTTAAACCTTAGTTGCACCTGGCACGCAAGCTCTCTTTAACAGAGTGGAACACCTCAAATATAAGGCGCACCAGGCCACACGAACTGAACTCTTCGCTCCAACTCCGACCTCCACCCGGGATTCACCAACGTGAGGCATCGCTTCTATACCGGCTGCGGTTGGGAGTGGCTTTCACGAAGGCGTACTGTGCTTTGATTGGAATGACCGAAAGTGCTACGTGCGACCTTTGCGGCAGCGAAGAGAACATAGAACATTTATTGTGTCACTGCGACCGATTTCAGTCGGAAAGACAAACTTTGTCGAACGCATTGCGACGACTTGACGATCGACCGTTGACCGTGCAGGTGCTCCTTGAAGACCGTCCCCATCGCTCGTCGGCCCACAAAGCTGTGAAGGCACTGTTGTCTTTCGGAGGACGACTGGCCTAAGTGAACGCCTTTGAATTGCTCAGGCCCTCCGAGTGCGTGCGTGAGCTCACCGTGTCCTTCCTCCCCCCCCCCCTCCTCTCTCTATCTCATCTTTCTATTCCCTCTTTCCCGTCCCCCAGAGTAGGGTAGCCAACCAGACGCATTTCTGGTCAACATCCCTGCTTTCCTCTTTCTCTCCTCCTCCTCCTCCTATAGTTGCAAACAAGCTTTTCAACAATTAATGGCTGGTGAATGGAGCGGAATTTTCCAAAAATGTAAATAAATGGTTTGCGAAAAGAAATCGGAAGTTGTGGGGAAAAAAAGGCTGCTGAAGGTCTTGTGGACCGTAAACAATTGTAGGAGGACCCGTTGCATGGAATAAATCACTGGTTGTAGCGTACAGGATAGAAATACATTTGATATTGGTATTGATATTGGCTTTATTTCACCATTTTTTGGCACACCAATACAGAAAAAAATGTACATAAATGGTGAGGATAGCGGGAAAAAAGCTGCTCTTTAGCAGCTTGACTAGCCCCGCCACCCCCTGTTTACAACGACAGCAACGGAAACAAGCACCCGGAGAACAATTTCAAAGCAATTTTTTTTTTTTCTTTTCAGGCTCATACAAACTAATGCAAAATAGTTTTCATGTTTTAAGCACAAAGAGTTCGGGATATCATAATTAAAATAGCGTTTTTTGATAACGTGCGTAAACTTTCATCTGTTAGTTTAAACTTATTTAGTGTGCTCGGAAGACAATACTGCAATAGTTGCAGTCCATAATTTGTTCGCGGCCGGGGGATATACCAATGGTTGGTGTGTCTGGTTAGGCGTGAGGAGGGATTAAGAGTTAAATTTGCTAAAGTGCGAATGTGGCTGCCTTTCTGAATTAATTCGGACCTAAAAGCTGTCAAGAGGTGATATTCGTATAGGGTTGTAACTTTTAAAACATTGAACTTAGCAAATAATTCGGACGTGTGCGCAGTGTACGGCAAACCTGCAATGCAACGCAAGGCATTTTTTTGCAATGTGATTAAGTTGTGCAAGGAGTTCTTCGTACCGGTAGCCCAAACTAGATGGCAGTAACGCAAATGAGGAGAGAAAAGAGCGTTATATAGCATAAGCTTTTGTGGCACTGGCAGTATGCGCTGACATTTTCGCAGGATACCTACGGTTTTACTCAGTTTATTTCGTATGTAGTCTGTGTGGTGTTCCCAAGACATATACTCGTGAAACACAACTCCCAGTGTCTTTGCAGATGACGAAATTTCTATTCTAAGATTATTTATACTTAAGGAATTAAGCGTTTTGCATGATGTAGATTTGGCCCGAAAAAGAACAGCTTTTGTTTTAGCACAGTTAATACAGAGTGAATTCTTTACTGTCCAAGTGTGTAGTCTGTTTAATGTGTCATTTGCTGATGCTATGATGGTGTCGGCATTCGTTCCTGTAAAAAATAAACTCGTATCGTCTGCATAAATTACGTATTGTGCTGAGGTATCTATACTTACAATATCATTTATGAAAATAATAAACAGAAGTGGACCGAGTATGCTGCCCTGAGGTACACCAGACAGACAGACAATGAACTTTTATTGAGGTCCTGAGGGACTAGCCGGTGGAGACCCGCTGGGGCCCCCGGCTCGCCGCTGGCTGCTCCCATGTCGGAATCGGGAGGCCAAGCCTCTCCGCTCTTTCACGGGCCCTCTGGACGGCCATGGACTGGAACTTGAGTTCCGTACTTGAGATGGCCTCGTCCCAGTCCTGTTCGCTGGTGAGTGACGTATCCCGTAACGCAGGACACTGCCAGAGCATATGTGCTAGAGTGCTAAACACCTCCCCACAATCCGGGCACTGTGGGTCAATTTCTGTATTAATCCTGCTTAGGAAACCTCGCGAGGGATATGACCTCGTCTGAAGCATCCTAAGCGTGATTGATTGAGCTCTACATAGATTTGGGTGTGGAGGCGGGAAGCGCCTGCGTTCCTCTTTATAGTGGGAGACGATTTCATGAAATGTTAATAACGGGTCGCTGTGGCCGAGCTCCTCCGGATCCAATGAAGCCTCACCGCCGTCGCGGCGCGTGAATTCTCGCGCACGGCGGTGAGCAATCTCATTGGGATTCGGACGGCCCGGCAGCACGTTGTCACCCATGTGAGCGGGGAACCACGTAATGTAATGCACGGGGTCAGAATAAGTTCTTGACTTGCTCTTCAGAAGCGCCTCCGCCTGTCTCGCAACCATTCCCGAAGCGAAAGCCCTGACGGCCGCGCGTGAGTCAGTGTAGATATACGGCCTTTTAAAATCCTGCATCGCCAGCGCTACCGCCACCTGCTCTGCCACGTCGGCCGTGACAGCGCCTACCGAGGCCGCAGATAGGAGCTCGCCCTTCTCGCTGACCGCAGTGACCGCGAATTTACCGGAGCGCCCATATTGAGCTGCGTCCACGAAGGTTTCCAGGCCGACCGTTGTCTTTAAAATCGTCCTGGCACGAGCTGCTCGCCTGCCCGCATTATGCTGTGGATGAACGTTTCTAGGGAAGGGACCGACGACGTAGGTCCCTCTGGAGCTCTCGTCCAGCTGAACCGCCTCACTGTGACTGTAACGCGGCCGCAAGCCCGCCGCATCCAAGAGGCGCCTACCCGCGCTGGAGCCCGAAAGCCTCGTGATCTGCGCCGCTTGTTGCGCCTCTATTAGTTCGAGGGTGGTGTTATGAACGCCGAGCTGCATTAGCCTGTCCGTGCTCGCCGTGACCGGAATACCCAGTACCTTCTTGACGCTTTTCCGCATCAACGTATCAAGCTTGTCCCTTTCAGTCTTAGTCCACTGCAGGGCCGAAACCACATAGTTGATGTGGCTCATAAGAAAAGCGTGATGCGCCCTAAGTAGGTTGTCCTCGCCTAGGCCCCCCTTCTTATTGGAGACTCTCATGATTAATCTGAGGATATTCTCGGTTTTGGCGGTCAGATGCGCAATGGTTTTGGCATTACAGCCCCTGGCATCGAGCAACAATCCTAGAATTCTGATCGAATTCACCCTGGGGATCTTCTGGCCGTCCCGCGTGTACACATCTATGGGGATCTGCTCGAGCGGCACGAGCCCCCGAACCCCCTGCCTTGCCGGTCTGTATAACATGAGCTCTGACTTGGTCGGGGAGAGTCGGAGACCCGTGCCCTCCAGAAAGGACTCGGTCACATCCAAGGCCTCCTGGAGCGCCTGTTCCACAGCCGCCTCCGAGCCTCCCGGGCACCAGATCGTAATGTCATCGGCGTACAGCGCGTGTCCCACATTTGGCACGGCGGCCAGCCGCTTCGAGAGCCCGTGCATTGCAATGTTAAACAGGAGGGGCGAGATCACCGCCCCTTGTGGTGTGCCTCTGTTTCCTAGCGCGAATGGTTCTGATTTGGTCTGCCCCACTTTGACGACCGCCGTCCTGCCCCTCAGGAAGGACTCCACAAACGCGAAAAATCTACCTCCCAAGTTCAATGCAGAAATCTCATTTAAGATGAAGTCGTGCGACACGGTGTCGAAGGCTTTGGTCAAATCTAGTGCGAGAATTCCCCTGACGTCTCTAGTCCTGTTGTCAATAACCTGTCTTTTAAGCAGTAGCATGACGTCTTGCGTAGAAAGTGATGGTCTAAACCCTACTATATTGTACGGGAACAAACCCTCGCGCTCTATGTGTTTTGAGATCCTATTGTGTATAGCGTGCTCGGCAACTTTACCTAAACATGACGTGAGTGAAATGGGCCGGAGGTTGTCCAGGCTTGGGGGCTTTCCAGGCTTAGGAATCAGTACCACCGTCGCCTGCTTCCACGAGTCCGGAACATTACCTTCCTCCCATACCCTGTTGATTTCCTTCGTAATGGTGCTAATGGACCGGTCGTCTAGGTTCCTCAAGACCCGGTTGGTTATGCCATCCGGCCCAGGGGCCGACCTGCCATTGAGATTGTGGAGGACCTCCCTGATATCTGCCTCCGAAAACGGATCATCGAGCTTTGGTGCGTCCTTCCCCACGTATTGAGGGCATTCCTGTAATTCCTCCTTCCCTATCGGAAGATACTTCCGTGCCAGATCGCGGAGAAGGGACGCATCAGAATGACCCCCCTCTTTTTGCTTATGCACTAGCCTATCTACGGCGAGCCTCTGGTTACCCTTGGTCTGTTTATCATCGAGCAGGTGCTTAAGTAGGTTCCATTTCCCCCCCGTGCGCATTCGCCCGTCTGCTGCGGAGCAGGCTTCGTTCCATTGTTGTCTGTTGAGCTCCAGACAGTGTGCCTCTATGCTGCGATTAAGCTCCGCGATCTTCTTTCTCAGCCTGCGGTTTAGCCTTTGCGTTTTCCACCTCTCCAGCACAGACCTCTTGGCCTGTACACCATATCTAATTTTTTCTAGCTCCGACAGTTCTTTGTTTATGGACACACTTTGGTATCGATTGGTCAAGTAGCTTTTAATAAATTCTAGTACAACACCACGAATTCCGTAGCAACTCAGTTTTTGTAGTAACGTTACATGATTTATGGTATCGAAGGCCTTTGAAAAATCTACGTAAATTCCTAAAGTTATTCTTTTTGCCTCGATATTGTTTAGGATGAGTTCTTTTTGATATAGTAACGCGCTTTGTGTCGAAAGACCAGGTCTAAATCCATACTGTGAAGGCGTTATAACTGAGTGTTCTTCAAAAAATTTTGACAATCTAGTAAATAAAATTTTCTCTAGTCCCTTTGAGAATATTGGTAATATAGAAATCGGCCTATAGTTACTCAAATTATTTTTTTCACCTTTCTTATGTATTACAGTTATCTTGGCAGTCTTCATACGCTGTGGAAAGGTACCGGTACTTAAGGAGAGATTATATATGTGTGTTAAGTATGGACTGAGTAGGTCGATAACAAAATTTATGGGTTGTAGTTTTAAACCATCTATGTCCTCACTCTTGCTCACCTTAAAGCATCTAAACACATTTATTACCTCGTATTCATTAGTTGGTGTGGCGAATAGGGAATTCTGTATGGGAGGGGGTAGGTAGGTGAGAGCGTCGTCATCATGTGTGCTTTCAACTAGTGTAGTGAAGTGCTTATTGAATTTGTCAGCCAATTCTTTACCTTTGTATAATTCGTTGCCTATTTCGAGTTCATCAATAACATTCGCGTGTTGCCTTGCAGATATTACAGCGTTCAGCTTATTCCACATTTCTTTCACGTTTATCACGCCATCAAACATTGTGAAATAATAATTATGTCTCGCTTGCCTCTGAATTTTGTTCAAGTTATTTCGATACTTCTTGAAAGTGGTGAAAGCAACTGAGTCGCGCCGTATTAGAAAGACATTAAAAAGCCTATTTTTTTCTTTAATCATTTTGAGTATGGAGGCATTTATCCATGGCTTACGGGCACGCTTAAGTTTTTTAATAGTTTTATAAGGAAAGTGTTTCTGATAAACTGAGCACACGATCTCCATAAAACGGTTGTATGCTAGATCGGGCGAGGATAAGGACAACACATCTTCCCAGATTACAGAGCTAATTTCTTCTCGGAAAGATAAAAGTGAACGTGGATTAATTTGTTGAAATTTAACCTGTGGCAAAGCTTTGACCTTTTGTTTGCGATTCCGAGCCAAAACAAGGTATATAGGTAAGTGATCGCTGATTGTCATATCAAGAACACCAGAATGTATCTCGTCAGGCGGGGCGTTTGTTAAAAACAAATCTATGAGTGTTGCACTTGTCGGCGTAATTCTGGTCGGGGTTGAAATCACATTAGAAAGGTAATTTGAAGCTAAAAGAGCAGATAACTCGGATCGCTTATTTGTGTTCTCTAACATGTCGACATTTAAGTCACCACCCATGACTAATGTGTATTGTAGCTCGTTAATAAATGAGAAATACTTTTCTAAAAATTTTAAGAAACTGTTTATATTTCCGTCCGGTGGCCTGTACACTACAGCGAATACTAATTTCCCGCACCTTACGGAAAGTATTTCGATGTCCGTTGAACAGACTGACCAATCGGTGATACACTCGTAACCAATACCATTTTTAACGTACAGGCAGACGCCACCTCCTCTTCTTTTCTCCCTGTTAACACTGATGAAACTATATTCCTCAATCTGTATTACATCTGCATCAGTACGGTACCAAGTTTCCGTCAGCATAATAACTGAAAACTCGAAACTAAATTTTTCAATAAAAACAAGCAGATCTTCCTTCGAGCAGGCTGACTGCATGTTTATGTGGAGAAATGTTAAAGGTTGATTACACTGCACTGTTACAAGAGAATTTAGTGTGGTCGGGCTTACGTACTTCGCACTCATATTGACATTAATAAAAACAGGTTATCAATACGTACAAAACAAGGCTTCTCTAAGCACAAAATCGTTAGCACTGACCAGTGCAAGCAATCTACATTAAAGGCTACATGCATATAGAGAGCAAAGATGCAGCGCTTTTGAATATATAGAAAGCAGACTCGGACATATGTAGAGTGCAGACTTGGGCACGCAGTACATATAAATGGAGTAGCACAGTTTGTACATGCAGACAAAATATCATCCAACCTTTGGAAAAAGTAGCAATAGCACGAACAGCGTATCACAAAGCGCAAAAATGTAATCAGTAAACGCAATAAAACGTAAATAACAATAAGTTTACTAATTGTACAAGAAAAACACACGAAAAAAACATAAATCACAATGCAGGCTGCAGTTATGTTAAGCACGCTTTTCTTCCAACGTGTATTGTAAGCGAAATTCATGGGTGTGCTGTTATTCTTGTATTTAAAGAACAGCGCAAACATAGCGATAGAAAGAGGTGCTATATTGACGGCTGTATAAACCTAAATAACTTTCTCCAGGTCAGCAGCGCAGGTGATGTGCAGGACAGGAGATTTTTCTGTTTTTCTCATTAGAATTTTACCCTGCGTCACCCACACGAATTTCCAATTTTTCTCTCGCCTTGCGAGCCGGGCTTTGCTCAGGAGTACTTTGTTCTCAAGACAAAGGTGTTCGTTGACGTACACTGGCTCATCCTCTCTGAAACCCAGTTGATTTGTGCTTAACTTTGTTTTCTTTGCTGCCGCCAGCAACTTGTCTCGGGCATTTCGCGTGAGAAATTTAACTACGATATTTGGCTTCTTTTTGTCTTTCGATGGCACGCGATGTGCGACATCGATGTCACGAGCGTTGACTTCAATACCCAAACAGTCAACAATATTTTCTATTGTTTTCTTTAGGTCTTCATTTTGGACTTGCGGCAGTCCCTGTATTTCTAGGTTCATGTTTCTGGAGTATTGTTTAAGCTCCACAATTTCTTTCTTAGAGTCTTTCAGTTCTCTCCACAGCTGTTCATTCTCCTTGCGATATCGCTCATTTTCTGATTTAATACTAGTTAGTTCTCGACGGAATACCTCGACATCTTCTCTGAAAGTCTCGAACGCTTGATTCATGAAACCAATTGAATCTCGGATGCCTGCGAGTTCGTTATGTATTCCGGTTCCCGCGTTTCCGAACTTAGCAACGTCACTCCTAAGATCGGTCGCGAATGCACCAAGCCCACAAACTAGTTCATTCAAAACTTTTACCACCTCTTTGATGCTGCTGGGCTGCTTCTCCGCAAGGACTCTTGCGACATTGTCTAAGCTGCCCGAGTTATTTTCGCTCATGACCAGAGGAAGCAATCCAATAACGCAAATGAATTGGCATACAAAGTTGAAAACCACGTACAACAATAAAGAGTTCAGCACTCTTCCAACACTGAAAAAGGCACTCTTGGCAGCAACAGCAACGACCCCAACTAGTACACAGTCTATATTATATAAATAAGGTATTCAAACCAAACTGCAAAATTGTAGAAGAGCTGATTAATAGTCGTCCTCCCGCCGTCGCCGCTGCTGCCAGAGTGAAAATACAGCGAAACAGAAGGTACCGCCCCCCAAGATGTAGGCGATAGCAGCAACCACGGGATGAAGCTTGCAACAAGCACGGGCAGATGGCACGTTCGGCGTTTTTCACGTCCTGGCGAAGACCAGAAGAGGCAAAGAGTGGTATAAGAAGTCGTTCACCAAACTTGAGCGGCCGGTGAAACCACGGCAAGCAAGAACCTCCTACTTTGGAAATGGGCATGCGCCGGTCACTGCAAAATTGTAGAAGAGCTGATTAATAGTCGTCCTCCCGCCGTCGCCGCTGCTGCCAGAGTGAAAATACAGCGAAACAGAAGGTACCGCCCCCCAAGATGTAGGCGATAGCAGCAACCACGGGATGAAGCTTGCAACAAGCACGGGCAGATGGCACGTTCGGCGTTTTTCACGTCTTTGGAAATGGGCATGCGCCGGTCACTGCAAAATTGTAGAAGAGCTGATTAATTTCACCGCCGTCGCCGCTGCTGCCAGAGTGAAAAATGACATGACTAGACTATACCAACACTAAATGACAGAGTACAAGCAAAACTCCATGGTTGCAACGTAGGCTTCCGCCACAAAAAAAAAAAAACTTGAATTTCCATTTCGGTTGTGCATTGCTTAGAAAACTATTGTCGTTAATTCAAGTCTCATGATTTGCGATACCTTGTTTAGCACACGGAGAACAGTATCAACACTAACAATCGGTGGTCGCTAAATATTTGGTTAGCTCCCATATTCGAAAGTACTGAATAGTTCCTTTTAAATTACGAATACGAATAATTAGTGTGCAATATTCGATTCTTATTCGCAAGTTCGAATATTCGCCCACCCCTATTTCATCTTTTTTTTTTCGGCCATGCTTCTCCTAACACCTCTGTGTCTCTGATCGCATTGCCTATACAGAGTAGCGTGTAGGCGCCTACATATATGCCTGCAGAATTACCTGCATTTCATCACTTTTTTCTCTCTCTCTTTCTCTCTCTCTGACAAGGTGGATCAAATGCCACTGCTAGAAAATAAGCAAATCACGCAAAAGCAACAAGCACAAAAGAAAACTCAAATGGGGTTAGCAGCCACCTAAGTCAAGGGACAGAGAGAGAGCAAAGGGGGATAGCCGATATTCTAATTGACATTGAGAGGAAAAAAATGGAGCTGGGCAGGCCATGTAATGCGTAGGATGGATAACCGGTGACCATCAGAGTTACAAAATGGATACCAAGAGAAGGAAAGAGCTGTCGAGGATTGCAGAAAACTAGGTGGGGCGATGAAGTTAGGAAATTTCCAGGCGCAAGTTGGAATCAGCTAGGGTAAGACTAGTGCAATTGGAGATCGCAGGGTGAGGCCTTCGTCCTGCGGTGGGCATAAACATAGGCTTATGATGATGATGATGATGATGATGATGATGATGATGATGATGATGATGATGATGATGATGATGATGGAGTTAAAGTATTTCTAACTCGCTAGTAATACTGTCGTCAGTAATGGCGATATAGTGCATACGTGTCTGTCAAAAGTAAGCTCCAGCTGAAGGACTATAGAACACCGCCTGCATTTTTCCGCTTGTACCACCATCACGTACCCTTCTTGCTAGCACTGATAAGTAGCAACGCTGCAGTGGCAACCAATGCTTCCTCTGGTCATGGACAAACGACGGCAGCTGCGCGTCTAACGTTCCGGGCATCTCAGGCAGTTTCTCTTTGTACCGCTTGCAGTACACTCTCATACTGTGGATCTTCTTTGCATCTAAATATCGTGCTTCTTTCTGATATCATCGAAATTACTGATGAAATTACCCTGCTTATCTTGCTCTGTCCCATGCCAAATTTTCTTCTCACAGATTTCATGATGCGTCCATATTTTACGGCTTCCTCAATCTTTCCCACGTAATAACTTCGAATATCCCTTACTTTCTTCGTCTTGTTCAGTTTTGAGAGTTAAGAGAATTCTATCTGATCTCTTGAGGTAGACACTTTCATGTCTTGCCGTTTCTTTATTACGTTCTTCGTCACTTGGGAGAGCTTACCTACTGGTTGCCTTGGTGCCTTAAATCCCACTTCAGTTGCTGCTTCTGAGATCAGCCTAGTTACGGTTTCATTCATTACCTCTATGTTATCTTCATCTTCCTGTTCTAAAACTGCATATTAGTTGGCGAGCACCTGCCTGAATTTGTCTGCCTTTACCCTTACTGCGTCTAGGTTGGCCTGTTTCTTCTTGACTAATTTTACTCTTTCTTTCTTCAAATTTAGGGAAATCCTAGACCTCACTAACGTATGGTCACTGCATTTTACCCTACCTAATGCTTCTACATCCTGCACTATACTGGGATCGGAAGAGTATGAAATCTACTGCGTTTCTTGTTTCTCCCTCGGGGCTTTTCCAGGTCCACCTCCTGTTGCTGCGCTTCCTGAAGAAAGTAGTCATTACTCGGCGCTTATTCCTTTCCGCAAATTCTACCGACATCTCTCCTCTAGTGTTCCTAGAATCGATGCCGTAGTTGCCAATTGCGTGTTCCCCAGTTTGCTTTCCCCCCTTTTGCATTGAAGTCGCCCATGACTACAGTACAATAAATTTGCACCTTTCTCATTACTAATTCAACACCTTCATATAACTGTTATATTTCTTCATCATCATGACTGCAGGTTGGAGTGTAGGATTGCACTACCTTTAATCTATACATATTACTCAGCTTTATTACATTTTCGATGAGAGTAAAAGCAGTGGAAGAATTTTATACTGACCTGTACAGTTCCCAGAGCAGCCAAACTATACCTTCATTCGAAGTAGTGATGAACATGATACAGATGCTCCTTCTATAACTAGCGATGAAGTTAGAAGGACCCTACAAAACATGAACCATGAAAAAAGGTTTCGAGAAGATGGAATAACAGTCGATTTATCAAAGATGGAGGCGATATCGTGCTTAAAAAGCTTGCGGCCCTTTATACACAATGCCTCACAACTTCAATTGTACCAGAGAGCTGGAAGAATGACAACCTATAGCTATAAATAAGAAGGGAGACGTTAAGGAAGTGAAAAATTGCAGGCCCACTACTTTGCATTCAGTACTGTAAAAATAGAGTCAGGGCAACACTTGAATTCAATCAACCAAGAGAACAGGCTGGCTTCAGGAAGGGATATTCTACAATGAATCACATTCATGTCATCAATCAGGTAACCCAGAAGAAAGGGGACCGATCCAGAAAGAGGTCAGGCAAGGATCCACGATCTTCAATGCTATTCTCTGCATGCTTAGAAGAAGTATTCAAGCTATTACAATGGGAAAGCTTAGGAGTGAGGATCAAAGGCGAATAGCTCCGCGACATTCGATTTGTAGATGACATTGTTCTGTTGAGCAACACTGTTGACGAATTACAACAAATGATTGAGGAACTTAACCGAGAAAATGTGAGTGGGGTTGAAGATTAATATGCAGAAGACAAATATATTGTTCAATAGCCTGGTAAGGGAACTAGAATTCAGGATCGCCAGTTAGCCTGTAGTGTCTGTACAGGAGTACGCTTATCTAATTCAATTACTCACAGGAAACCCTGATCTTGCGAAGGAAACTTACAGAAGTATAAAAATGATTTGGAGTGGATACGGCAGGCATTACCAAATCCTGGCTCGGAGCTTACGACTGTAGTTGAAAAGTGTACAATCATCTCATTCTACTGATGCTAACATATGGGGCAGTAAATTGGAGGTTAACAAAGGGGTTCGAGAACAATTTAAGGGCCGCGCAAAGAGCGATTGAACGAAAAATGTCAGGCATAACGTTAAGAGATAGAGAGCGGTGTGGATCAGAGAGGAAACGGGGATAGCCGATATTCTAGCTGATGATGATGATGATAATCGTGCTTCTGAGAGACTGTTAACTTTCACGAATGCGGCCTCAACCATTGAATACAGCGCTAAATACAACGGGAGTCTAAGTATCATTTCACCGTCGATTAATTATTGTATGTACACTTAAACTGCCTTCCTATCCTATTGTTATTTAGGGCTATTTTTGACGAATGTCAGATGATTATGTCGTTTGACGTCAAGCTTCAGTACGATGCAGCTTTGGTTAGGTGCCAGATGCGATACACCGGTATACATGTGGAACGTTAAACCCGAGTGCCGCAGTCAGCACAAGTGCGAGACAAGGTCACCCTCTCCCCATATTATATTTACAATGTACCTGCCCCCAGCCAAAAGACTTGGACATTGAGATATTTTAGTGACATCGCTTTAATTAGCCAGCGCTGTAGCGTAGAAAATGTGTACTCAGCCTGAACATACTTCCTCTGAACGCAACACGCGCACAAAATGCGGCACCTCTGAGGGTGAGACTATATTATTTTTCTTAAAAGCTCCAGCATGCCCATGAGGCGGCGGCGAGGCAAGCCCTCGACGTCCCCTCATGGGAGGCTTAGGCCCGGCCATCATAAAGTGCTGCTTCTATAATGAAAGTTTATTCCTACTCCTCCTCGCATAGAAGGCGTATGCGAGTTGCAATTCAGCAGTGAACGTCTCTAAAATGTGGTACATATTATATCCGGGTGCGCGAGTGCTCGGAACTGTCGCACACACGCAAGATACCGCAAGTACTTTGTTTACGTAGAGTGACAATGAGATACTGCGTTCGTGGCCGAAACCGGAACCCGCACCGGACTCCGCAATTACTCTCTTTTTTCCGCGACGCAGGTCTCTGCAGTATTACACGAATAGGCGAACAGGGTGCACGCGACGAACCATGAAAAATAAAAGCACGAGAATGGCCATGGCCCTTATTGATTGACTCGTACAATTCGATAGCAATCAGCAGGCTGTGATATCACCACTCGTTGTGAACGACAAGCGCTAAAATGAACACGCTCGTCGTGTATGAAAATGCGATATTTTTGTCTTTCGCGGCCTACAAGAAGGCCACCACGACGCCGGACCTAAACGAGAAGGAATTCGGCCTAGAAAAGCATTCCTGGCTAAAGGCGCGATTTCGTGCATGTATATATGTATATACATACAAGTTTCAACCAGACAAAATCTAGCACTCTGATCGCGGAGAGCTCGCAAGCACGTGTTGCGCCACCACTTGTTGATCTTTGTCTGTTTTGTTTTGGCGCTGTCGCGACGTCAGTCCGGAGTGTCATTCTCAGCCATCGCTAACGAGGTGGCGACAGCTCCTTCTGTACGCCCCCCCCCCCCCCCCCCCTTCCTCCCTCTCCACGGCCACCCTTCTTGTCTTCGCTCTCTCGCTCGTCATAACGACGGGCGGCGATCACTTCTCGGTGGCGGGCGGCTCTCGACAGGTGATCGGCGCGGGGTGCCGACGCCCAGAAGCCGCTTCAAGTTCGTCGATTGCCGAAACGACCTAATTTCGCACCGGCCCTCTTAACGAGCTCGTTCTCGCTCAGTCTCCTCAATCGCAGCCGTTCGATTCTTCACAAGACGATAGAATGAGGTTTGTTTCAGAGAACTTTCCCTGGACTGGAATTTCGTGGCATTTCTTCGTCGCAGAAGGCATTTCTTTGTTACCTATTGCCTATTCTTGTTAGCACCGTAGTTTAGAGAGCCTGACTTTTTTTCTCGTTTTGCAGGATCTTCGAGGCCACAGCGCGCAACTAAGTTTCGCCGACACATGATGAGCTATCGGTAGAGGCGGCATAGCCCGATTGCCATGTGCGGTATCAACAAGAAACCCTTATGAACTTACACATGTGTCACGCACACATAGACGCGCGCTCTCACACCGTTCACCGCACTTGACTTCTCTTAGTTTATTCTATACGTTCCAAAATTTTTCTGTAATATCAAAGCTGAAACACTTAATGTACGGCAAGTATAACCAGACTCCGTGACCTGGACATGAAAGCTAAAGAAAATGTAATTGTGTGTTACTGCACTTTCTCAAAATGAGAGTGAAGTTTGGACACCTGAGCATTCATTTAATTACTTAACTTTCTTCTGCGTCTTGCAGCCGTAACCGAACCTTTTATGCACAAGTGTCACAGTAGATGGCGCTATATCGAACGAAATTTCTGCCAGATGTTCAACTTCGAAGCTACTGCGAGAACGGGTGTGACGAGTTTATGGAATTCCGTGCTTCAAGTCGCGACGTGTTCGACGTGCGTCAGCTGCTGCGAATCTGTGGTAGCGGTGATGGCGAACGCTTTAAAAAGCGATGCGTTTGAGATTTGATATTTAATGGCACGCATGCGTTGAAATGTGACGGACAGTGATTGGTCGTGCAGCGTGTTCCGGGCCCGCGCGGGACCGTAACGACGTCACTTAACCGCCTTACCACGCCCAACGAAATGTCCCTGCTGCCCGCGTACGCACGCCTTCGCCGTTTATTTGTCACTGCCGCACTTATTGGAAAGGAGCAGTGTAACGCTGATTGACCGAGTTCGCATTTCCACATCCACAGCGTTTTGGGGTTTGGGCGTCGCGTGAGCATGTCGCTGATAGAGTCGCTGACGCACATCTGCGACTGAATCTGAGCCAAACATATAACACTCTGCTACTCTTGTGAAAGATAGCAATACCTGCGGCCCGTGATGTTCCTTTGATGCTGCACGCGATTGTGCAATTAACTCCCTTCTTTCCGAGGATTATTTGGTGACTTTAGCCGTACATGGGAAGATTTCTGGGTCGCTATAGTTACGAGAGCATCTACTGTAACATTATCCCCACCGATCATCGGCTAAGAAGGCGGTGAAGGTACTTTAGTGCTTTTGGAGCTCACATTCACCGCATTCCCTTCTCTATCTCTTTCTCTCTCTCCTCTCTTCTTTCTATTTCCATTTTCCCTTCCCTCGGCGTAGTGTAGCCAACCGGACCCTTGACTGATTACCATCCATGCCTTTTTCTTTTTCTTTTCTTTTTTATCTCTCTTACTCACTGAGAAACTAGTAAAACAGGGAGGTAAAAGCCCATATGTGCAGTGCACAAAATAAACGTGCTATTATTTTTCAAACACACGTTGGGCGCTTATAAGATCCAAACAATACTAAAGTGCCCCGCAAATTTAAAAAAAATGCACTTAGGTAAGCGCATTCTAAGGGGAAACAGAAGCACGCTGACGCTAGTTGTTTACGCCTCGTTTACCTAAGAAAATAGTCGCAGTTTCGCCCAAAGGGCGAACCATCCGATTGCGATAGCAAATTAGTAAAAAGCTATACAAAGCAAGGATATTCTACGATGGATCATATTCATGTCATCAATCAGGTAAATCTGCGGAGTACAATCAACCTCTCTATATGGCTTTCATAGATTACGAAAAGGCATTTGATTCAGTAGAGATACCAGCAGTCATAGAGGCATTGCGTAATCAAGGAATACAGGAGGCATACGTGAATATCTTGGCAAATATCTACAAGGATTCCACAGCTACCTTGGTTCTCCACAAAAAAAAAATTACCTATCAAGAAAAAAAAGTTACCTATCAAGAAAGGGGTCAGGCAAGGAGACACAATCTCTCCAATGCTATTCACTGCATGCTTAGAAGAAGTATTCAAGCTCTTAGACTAGGAAGGCTTAGGAGTGAGGATCAATGGCGAATACCTCAGCAACCTCCGATTTGCAGATGACATTGTCCTATACGTCAGCAATAGCGGGGAAGAATTACAACAAATGGTTCGAGACCTTAACCGAGAAAGTGTAGGAGTGGGGTTGAAGATTAGTATGCAGAAGAAAAGATAATGTTCAATAGCCTGTCAAGGGAATAAGAATTTAGGATGGCCAGTCAGCCTCTAGAATATGTAAAGGAGTAAGTTTATCTAGGTAAGCTACTCACAGGGGACCCTGATCATGAGAAGGAAATTTACAGAAGTGGAAAAATGGGCTAGAGTGCATGCGGTAGGCATTACCAAATCCTGACTGGGAGCTTAACACTGTCGTTGAAAAGAAAAGTGTACAATCATTGCATTCTACCGATGCTAACATATGGGGCAGAGAGAGAGAGAGAGAAATAACATTTATTAGCCCCGAAGGAACTAAAGCCCAAGTCCGGGCCTCATGGTAGGCTCATGCCTCCTGGCCCAGAACGTTCTTGACGTGCTGCACCAGAAGCGGCCACCATAGTTTTTCAAACCTTCGTGGGGGAGTGGTCCACTCCTCCCAGCTGCCAGGACGCTGGTTGTGTGGTAATTTGGAAAGTATTGTCTTTTTCAAGATGGCGTTTTCAGGGCACTCCCACAAGATGTGTTTATTTGATGGATAGGCCCCGCACTGTTTACAAGTGGGGGAGCCTGGGTCCCTGTTAATATAATGCGTATAGTGTGGTGTGAGTAATGTGTGTGTTTGTGCTTTTCGTATGATTGAGGCGTCCTCTCTCGAATGCGTGTAGGATGGTGTGTTGAGAATTGTTGATGCTTCCCTGCGAGATTTCAAAATACGTATCCTTTCTTTCCGCTGCATCTTCTGTTCTTCTCTGGGGTTGTAAGTATCTTCAACAGGCCAAAGGATAGGAGGTCCCGGATTTTCTGCGCGGGTGAGCTGGTGTGCTCTTACATTTCCTCGCAATCAAGTGTTACAATCATTGCATTCTACCGATGCTAACATATGGGGCAGAACTGGAGGTTAACAAAGAATCTCGAGAACAAGTTAGGGACCGCACAAAGAGCGATGGAACGAAAAATGTTAGGCCTAACGTTAAGCGACAGGAAGGTTAGAGAGCAGAGAGCAAATAGGGATAGCCGATATTCTAGTTGACATTAAGAGGAAAAAATGGAGCTGGGCAGGCCATGTAATGTGTAGGATGGATAACCGGTGGACCATTAGAGTTACAGAATGTTTACCAAGACAAGGGAAGCGCAGTCGAGGACGGCAGAAAACTAGGTGGGGTGATGAAGTTATGAAATGTACAGGCGCAAATTGGAATCAGCTAGCGCAAGACCGGGGCAATTGGAGATCGCAGGGAGATGCCTTCGTCCTGCAGTGGACACAAATATAGGCTGATGCTGATGCTGTAGTTGATGATGATGATGATGATGATGATGATGATGATACGAAGAAAGGAGAGTGGTGTAATGGGCCGTATAACGTTGTAAACATTCGCTTACTAACTAAATAGACAAGCATGGTGTCTCGCGCGCACAGGTAAACATGAACACATCTCGCTCGATGACCGCGGAAACTCGCTGTGAAAACGCCGGAGTGAGAAAGTGCGCCAGCAGGAGCAGGCAAATCCTCCTTCGCGCTGTCTTTCGTCTCGCTTCAACGTGAATTAAACGTCGAAAACGCAGTGCATAGGAAGCTACCGGCACTCGGCGCATGCACTCTGTCCCGATCGCAGATCGCTTTGAAGATGAGGCCCGTGCGGGCGCGCACTTCGCCCACATCGCAGATCGCTTTAAAGATACGGCGCCCGCGCGGCCGCCCGTGCTGTGAGCAGAAGCTGGCGGAGCAGAACGCACCCTCTCCCTCTCCGTCGCCTCGCCCCCGTGCCTCGCGCGCGAAAAAAGAACGCGCTCTTCCGGCCTGCCTTCCTCCCTCGCGTGCGCTACATTGAACCGCGATTACCGGCTCACCCTCGTGCGCTTTCGCTCGCACACACAGCGTACGGCACGCGGCGACGATTTTATCGCCGTTGGACTTATTACGGAACCTCACGGCGCCGGCGCCGGCGACGACGGCAGAAGTGCGCTTGGAGTGTCCATATAATTGCTATCGCGATAAAACGGTTTAGTCGCGCCGAAGCCAAAGACACTGGCAAGAATGAAATCGGGAAGATGTGTTGACCAAAGGTCACGAGGAACAGCGTCAGCAGAACGTGAAAGAAAAAAGGGGGACGGGCCACAGCGAAGTGTACGGCGTAGTTTTCATTGACAGTGGTCACTGCCGCGCGAGCTTATGCCGACGCTACCACGGGAGAAAGTTAATGCATTCAGTTTCCCAACAATACACGTATATGTGATTGATGATTTATGGACACAAGGGCCAGATATGGCCAAAGAGCGTCAAGCAAAGCATATGCGAATGATACATCATCCATATGCGAACTGAGGTGGCGCTATAGAATATGTTAACTGGCATAGTGGGAGGATGAAGAGAGCTGAGTGCTGCATTGCAATCCAAGAGCAAGAGAATAATAGCAGAACATCACCGGCACCTAGCGGTAATCGCAGTTGACCGCCCAATTGTGAAGAGAATCCTCGATATTTGTCATCAATTGTGCTGCTTTCACCCACAATATTTAGCTTACAGACCATTGTACTCCTGATGTTGCATATTTGTGGAGCTCGAAGAATATTAGCTTCTAAAGCAATGGGTATACAGTGGATCGCAGAAATTGCATTTAGTTTGGTTATGGGGTTTCACGGCTGAAACTACGATATGATTATTAGGCATGCTATAGTGGGTGACTCAGGATTAATTTTGACCACCTGGGGTTCTTGGGTACGAAATGCATTGGTGGTACAGTTACTTTTGTGCCTTCAATGCATAAAACTGCGTTTTCTTTAAAAAGAAGTAACTGGAAGGCCAATGCATTTCGTCGGACACTTTGGAAGTTAATATCTCAAAAGTGGTGCAGTCCTGAGAATTCTTTCCAAGTAGATACGCCTTGCGAACTCATCGGCGATAATAGAGTGCTTTAGCTGAGCGCTTGCGGTCCGCTCCGCTCAGACCGGCATATGCTAGCAAATGCCACACAACCGCTTAGAGGGAACGCTATTGCGCTTGCGCACAACGCTCATGCCGGCAGCGGAACGAAGACCGCATCCCTCGCTCCGCTACAAAGCCGACTGAGCGGAGCGTGACAGCGTGTCTACTTGGCCTCTTCGTCGTTTTGCAGCCGAGTTGATAGCGCGTCGCTCGCATCTCGGCAAGACGCGCTTATCAAATGCGAAATCTACGCAGTTCCCTGCACTATCTCAGAGCGTGAAATCTGAGCGGAGCGGAGCGTAAGCGGCGCTCTGCTAAAACTGTCTAATATTTTGTACTTAGCAGCGGAACGCCGTACTTGCTGTTAACCACCACGGCCGGGTGGATCTCAGAAACTGTGATACTACCTACACATCTGCTCTCGCCTGATGAAGCGACCTACTTTCGCTTTCGTATCAAGTAGCCCTCATATACCTGACGTATGGGCTGTATGCATTTAGCGGAAGAAATTTGAGTCTTCCATAACCTATCTCGCGAGCAGTCATTAAGTCTGACATGTGGTGATGCAATTCTACCAAAGCAAAATAAGTGAGGGCGGATAGCGTGCATGCCCACAGGGCTAAAATCATGTTCACCACAGTATCAGATATGCAGTGCAATATGCTCCAAATTGCTGAGTCCTGCTGATTGTCTTCACCTTCGCACGTCCTCAATGCGCAAAATATTGACAAATGTGGTATCTGATATCCTCATTAACCACGAGCCCATTCTCGCTAGAGAAAAAAAATAATAGTTGAAGCATAATGCTTTCTTTTTTTTACTACCATGCAGCATTTCCGCCCATTACTGCAATAAATGCTCGTCGCACTTTATCTTAACTGCTACAGCACAGCAATAGTGCTAAAGCCACTGCTCTCTTCTGTCTTCCGCTCAGTAGGCTCGTACGCTCAGGAAAGTTGAAAGTAACACATATGCTATAGAATCAGTCAAAACCTGGGACGTGTCGCCTATTCCTCCTAAATTGCCTTTACACTTTATCGCGTCCCCTTGTACCCGCACTGAAATAGAACACTGATACACAATCCTGGAACAGTGTCATATCCCACTTAACATTAACTTTCCTCGGCAGTATTAAGAGTTGTGCTCTTCACTGGAGGTTCTAACATTGTAGCTTCGCTACAAACACTGGTGAAACGTAGAACAAAGAATCTTTTTAAGTGCGAAGCATTTCTTGCCAGCGCCTCTGCCCGTCCCTCCCGGGTCCCACACCCCCACAGCGCATGCGCGTCCCCTCCCCCTCTCTCTCCTCTCCTACGCTCCCCCCCTCTCTCCTCTAGGAATCCGAAGCGGCGCGCACGACAGGTGGTGCGACAGCTGCATACACCGCTGGGGGCGCCACGGTAGTTCCGCGGTATGAAAATGACGGAGCGTGCGCGCGTCATTAGACAGTTTTAGCAGAGCGCCGCTTACGCTCCGCTCCGCTCAGATTTCACGCTCTGAGATACTGCAGGGAACTGCGTGGATTTGGCATTTGATAAGCGCGTCTTGACGAGACGCGAGCGGTGCGCTATCAACTCGGCTGCAAAACGACGGAGAGGCCAAGTAGATATGCTGTCATGCTCCGCTCAGTCGGCTTTGTAGCGGAGCGAGGGATGCGGTCTTCGTTCCGCTGCCGGTGTGAGCGTTGTGCGCAAGCGCAATGGCGTTCCCTCTATGCGGTTGTGTGGCATTTGCTAGCATATGCCGGTCTGAGTGGAAAGGACAGCAAGCCTTCAGCTAAAACACTCTATTCTCTCTCCTGTGCAGCGCCGCGATGAGCGCTCAGGCCGCTGCCGCGAAACCATCTCCCGCTCAAGCTAACCATCTCCCCGCTGCTTCGCATCCACACATGGTTCCCTTTAGCGGGAGATGGAGTAATTTTTCTTATTACATGGCAGTTACCATTACTAAATTTCGTTAATTGGTCTCATAGATATCAAGCCACCAATTTGAGCTAGTGGGTCGGGATTTAGTAAAGAAAAACACTGCGCTTGCTTGCCAGTCTCCTTCATCTCGTTTTTTCGTTGTTATTGTTGTTTCTTTCTTTTATTGCGATAGCAATTATATGGACACTTCAACCGGATTTCTGCCGTCGGCGTCGCCGTCGCCGTCGCCGTCGCCGTGAGGTTCCCTATAGATAAAATCTTCGCCGCGTGCCGTATGTCCGAGCGGAAGCGTGCGGGGACGCGCGCTATCACGGAGAGCGAACGCACTCAATCTCCCACGCGCAAGCAAGGAAGCGGGAAGCCAGCGCCGGAGGGAGCGGGGGGGGGGGGGGGCGCACTTCTACTCTGCCAACAACCCCGCTCGTCGCTCGCCGGCGGCACTGTCTCTTATCTCCACACGGCTCTGACCTTTTCTATGCGCTGTGCATTCGCCGCTCAGTTTCCGTTGAAGCGATAGACTGCACGTACCTTCGCCGCTGCGGCGTATCCGCTTGCTGCCAGAGTTTTGACGGTCGTTGTCTGCAGTCATTCAGTGTGATCTATTCATGTTTGTTTGTGCGCGCTCACACCACGCTTGTTCATTCAGTTAGTAATAGTCGGGCCACATTTTCCAACGCACGCTACACATGCAATGCTGCCCGGATCGGCAGTGCAGCGCTACAGGTGTGTCCCTTCGCACGCCCTGCCCACGGGAAGCGCTTCTCATCAACACCACCGTTTCACACGCGCCTTCTCGTGGTCATCGAGTCTCTCTTCATGTCGGTCTACTTACGCCGCAGCACACCTGCTTACTTAATCAGCTCATGTTTACTACAATTCATATTGCTACCAAAGCCGCTCACCTTACTTCGTATGACATTGCTGTGTTGCTATCGCATTCATTGCTTCGCCCTTAGGGCGAAACTGTGACATGTTTTCATTCTTTTTTCTTTTTTTGTAGTGGTTGTGCCGGTCTCTACGTATCGTCGCTTTCAGTTGTTTCAAGGAGTGTGTATTAAAATATCCCGACTTCTAGGATCCGTTGCGACGCTCGCAAACAATCAAAATAAGCTCCATGGCTCTAGCGGTCATAATCGCCCCTAAGCGATCACAGCGAGGCTAGTAATACCAGAAGAATGAGACAGTGTCAAAGTCTGCGTCTGACGCAAGCGCACACAGTCGTAATGATTTTGCACCTGTCGTTCTCAGGCGCAGAAGAAATACGTCGACTCAGCGCGGCCCGCTGAAACAAGCGCCGCGGTCTCGCTTAAGCCGTAACCCCTCATTTGCGTACGCGTTACGCCGAAAGCGATTCAGTATTAAAGCGTGCCAAGCCCGCCCCTGCAACGTGACGTACGTCTCGCCTTAACTATACGGCATGACGAAACGATCTGTTGTCATCGTAATTAATGCTCTTTCACTCTGCCTATCTGGACACTTTCCGATGCAAATGATTGAACCAGCCTACCACAGGTTTCAAAGAAGAACGCTTTCCGTGGATGAAGCCACGTTAGTCTATAGCAGAGGTGGCCACACTGCATGCGGCTTGCGAGCCGCATGCGGCTCCTCGCAAGTCCAAGTGAGGCCAGGTGTACCTACAAGATAGGTACACCCTGTCCCTCCTCCCGCGCGGGCGCCTCTTCGATATTTCTGCCTGAAATTTGAAACAACGAAAGCAAAATATAATAATAAAAGTGTTGAAGACAAAACAGCGTGCGACCCTTACAGACGAACATTTAACTGAGCTGCTTCGGACTACAACCCCTGTCATTCGAGCCAAACTACAAGGTTGCATTGCTCCATGAACGGCGAAGCACAATGCCGAGGCACAATGAGCAATCGCTGCATGAGTGGCATTCACTGTGACCGCCAGCTTTCGTTGGACGAAATGAAAAAAAAATGCCACGCCCCCATTTTTACGGCAGCTCTGGACTAAACAGATTATTTTAAAGGGACAGCGTCAAGGGCACCGTGTCGCAGAAAATCCGGCGTCGGCGTGGGCGCGGGCTCGCCGGCGTCGTTGACAGAAGTAATCATACCGAACAACACCGACCGCGCAGGCCCTACACGTGTCGCAAGGCGTCAGTGAACAAAATTGAATTTCTCAAAGTAAAATCGACCAGAAAAATCGTAAGGTACGACTTAACCACAACCTACAGACGTGATAGCACCGGATTGTATTTTGAATATACGAGAAAACAATTCTCTTACGCCGAAACTCAAACACAAACCCCTCTTCCAGAATTTCTACAATTCATACAGCGGCACGCCGCCGTTCCTTCCTTGCAAAAACACCATCCAGATGGCGCTCGCCTCCTCGGCAGCCGCGCGCGGAGGCGAAGTTGGACAAAGAAAATGTGAGCAGCTTGGCACAAGTGGCGCAATGATGGAGTAAACAGCCGAGCTGCTGATAGACCTAGCTTCTTACAGGTTTTACTAGTCTTGGCTAAGTTTTGCTAAGAAATGTTTTGAAAAGAAAAGTTTTGCTAAAACAGGAACGATCCGATGACCTCTCGCGTTGGAACTCAAGTCGCTGCAGGTAAGCTGCAACTTTAAAATTTTGCAATTCGTCTGCGGCACAAGGCAGACGCGGTTCGAAGCAGTGTTGACATCGGCACTGATTGGAGTCACTGCCCAGGCTCTGTACCGCGACGCGACGCGCGGATTTCGCGACAGATGACCTCTGAAGCACAGGTCGGTGACAGAAAAGCGCTTATTGTCAGCTACCGCCTCCGTGTAGAGTCGAACGTCACATGCGTGGTGAGCTCGAGGCACTTATTTTGCATGTGACGGTCCTGGGAATTAGCTGATCAAAAATCAAGGTCTGGGCTTGCCCGCGTCAGGCGGCTCCGGGTCCCATTATTGCCGTCCGTGCTGCAGCTTGCATCAGTATAGTCTCGGTCACGGGCGCCACGATAGCGGCGTGAGGGGTAAGCGCGCTTGTCGACGTGTCGCCGTGTCGCCGACAGCTTTCGCGCGTCGTCTCTCTTCGTCGCCTGTCCGTGGCCGAGTTATTAGCGCGTCATCGGCAGCAGCCTGTATTAAAAAAATGCAGTGTCTTTATTACGTATTCTACATTGCAATTAAATTTGTCGGAAGGGATTCTCCTTTGTCGGATAGTTAAGACATCGCTTTTCGGGACAGCCCATAATTAAAGCGTAGTCGATGCAGATGTACGACTTTGTATCTCGCCTTAAGGTGTTGTGATTACTCTATAGCGTTCGGCTATCACAAAACGATGGCGTTATGCAGCGTGGCAACCCAGGCGGAAAAAAAGAAAAGAAAAAGAATTACGTTATCGCTTTCGCTAACGAGGGTGCTGCGTTTCTTTGATGGATCATAGCCGAGAAGAGGATGTCATGTATACAGCTGAAGAAACCGAATAACAGCGCTTAATAACGAGACATATGACTGAGACAGACGACAGCGTGTCTCAGTCACGTCCCGTTGTTCAGTGCTGTAACTCGTTTTATTCAGACATGCACCAACCAGCCCAAGTTAGCCCGTTATTGCAATCATGTATACAAATCGTCGTTTGAAGTGCGGGTGTTCAATCTGCCGTAAAACTCCATCATTCAAGTGTTCTCGATTACTGAAGCTGCAGCTCATCGTTCCATTTTAAGGTTGAGTACAATTCGGTTGCTTTTGATATTCTTTCTAGGAACATGCATGCTTTATTCTTAGTGTTCTTGGCAAATAGTACTGTTGCAGATGAACGGAAGCCAGCTGGCCTAACTGTACGAACCCTTACAGTAAGCGTTCCTAGACGTGTCTTGCACCGAGGTAAATCCAGCACACCTGATTGACATCTTTGTGTCCTGCTTCGTGTCACACTTTTGGGCTCGTGTCCTCGCCTTTACTCACTTGTTTCGTGACACTTGGCGGCAGGAGTGAGGGCAACGTGAGCGCGAACTATATTTTTGCCACTTGCGTTATAATAGTAATTTTTAACGACCCTGACTGTGCCCTATCAAGCCAATCAGTTACACTGTCCACCAATAGCAGCGTGAGGTGGGACGTCATGATAGCGCAACCGCTACGCTAAGTGAGAAAATACGAACCGAAATGTATGCAGCATGAGCCATAGCAATTAGATATGATAGCACCAAATAGCAGAACGAAAACACTATTCGTGCTGCAATATTAAAAATCGGTATCGAATATTTGCCACAATCGGTACGAAGCTTCACTCTGATAGATATGACTGACAGTAGCGTCGACGTCATTATGCAAGTTCAGCTATAGTCAATGCTGCCCAAAGAACGTGGACGGAACGTGGAGCGAATAAGTGGACAGTGAACTGCGGACATCCGAAAGGTAGAGTTAGTTTGAAGTAGAATGAAGCTGCATGGGTTTCCTTGTGTTCCCATAGTAACTTCGTGCTGTATACACTCAGGTGGACGCCAAGTTCTCGCTTCCGACAAAAACTTTTTGCCCCCATTAAGAGTGCCAGTCAATCATTCACTTACCTGTACTTTCCAGGCACACTTTCGTCGAACCCTTGACTGCGGCAATGCGTTTCATTATTTAGATACCTCTCTTCTTTTTGTCAATGACTTTCTTGACCAGCACTTTGGGATAGCGACCCTTTTCGTAGCAAGAAACGTGCTATTTTTCACAGCTAATAAAAAAAAAAGAAAGGTGCATTTTTTTTTATCCTCGCAATGTGTCCAGCTTCGTGGATATAAATGAATGAATGACTACTTAATTTGTCCCATTCAATTAGGAAATGGACCCCAGACTAAAAGCTACAAAAAGGTAGCTTGAGGGCCCAGAAAACAAATACAGGCATATATACACAGGGGCGGCGCACGAAGACACAGTGTCTGTCTCTTAGCAGGCAAGGCGAAATAACAATTCAAGAGGGCGCAAGATCTAATATGAAATATTGTAGAGTGGTGGACCTACAACAAAATAGCACACAAGAAAAATGCAAACGAATTATTTATTAGCAAGCAGTAGCATTAGACACTAGTAAAATATAGCTTAAAGGAAGCGGAAGACCGAGTATAAACATAATAGAAGGCGTCATGCTTACTTAACGTTGCAGGTAATAAATATTGTAAGCTCTGTTCACGGCAGTTTGTTCTTACACGTTTTACTAACCACTTATTTGCTTGTCTCGTAGAATACATGGGTGTATGTGTGTCATTTTAGAGAGAAGCTAGAGATGTTCAGAGACACTAGGCAGAGAAAATCTGAAGGAATATAATAATCTGTGTTGGAAAATAATGTCCACAAGAAGAATATTGTATTTAAGAAAAAGATTACATGTACGAGTTATGTAACTGACTCTAGCTGTAAGCCTTATTACTCTTTTTGTGTGGTTGCCCGTACAAGGTGGCAGTAATTGAGATGACATTGGAATATCACATGGTAGATGATGAGTTTAAGCTTAGATTCAAATTCATAGCGACATTTTGACAAGGAACCTACAGCGCCTGACCATTTTGATACAATGGAGCTGATGTGGTCTGTCCACCTCATGTACTCCTCGAAGATTATACCAAGCGATTGAAAGTTACTTACAACTTCAATAACTGAGTTAATTTGTATCAGTGTTTGATTTAACATGGTTTTGTTTTTCCAAGGGGAAGAAAAATTACTCTAGTCTTTTTCCCATTTACAGGCAATCCGTTTGCTCCAGCCCAATTGTATAACTCACTCAAAGCATCATTACCTCTATTTGCGAGCTCTTCTTCTGAGGAGCCATTCAGAAAAGACTGGTGTCGTCTACGTACAATACGTATGTTAATTCATTGGCTATACTCAGGATATCATTCGCATATACATTAAAAAGAAATGACTCTAGAAGGCTGCCTTGAGGAAGGCCCCATTAAATAGAACGCATATTGAATATGCGGGGATCAATTCAAACCGCTTGTCATTGACAGCTTAAACAGGAGTGAAAAAGAGATAGAGAAATCCCACGGACGCAATATTTTGGAAGCTTATAATTCAGCAAGTCCACCGCTTCTTTTAAATTTGTGGATGTTCCCAGTGTTAGTTTCTTTTCTTGAATGTTACCTAAAAGAAGTTCTGTCTTTTCTTTTGCAATATCAGAGCTGATTCAGTGGATTCCTTTTAGTAAACTCAAACTGGAACTCTATTAATAAGTTGTGCTTTCGGAAAAGCCTTCCAATACTTATTAACATCACCTTTTGCAATGCTTTAAAAAATACAGAAAGGACAGAGATAGGGCGACAGTAAATGAAGTCATTTCTGTCAACCACCTTTAAAACTAACAGAAACTCTTGCATTCTTCATTGCTGTAGGAAATACACCCAATTTAAAGGACAGATTAAAGATACGGCTCAAAACTGGTGCTAAGAGAGAGAGCAAGGAGAGGAAAAGCAGGGAGGTGAACCAGATGAGCGTTTGGTTTGCTACCCTACACTGGGGGTAAGCGAAAGGGGGAATAGAAAGAGCAAAAGAGTGAGAAAGCGAGCACTGAGTGCACGTGGGAGAATGTACAGCGACACTATAAGCGCTCTCTCAAACCAGTGCACTTCAAGTGCTGCACTAGTGCACGAATCGCTTTTTGTCCCAGTGACGGGTGTAGCCACGCACCGAGTATCTTTGACTCAGAGAACGATCTCGAGTCCAGTCAATTTAAATGTTGTACTGAGAGAGAGAGGCGTTGTACGTCGTAGCGAGGACAGGTGCACAATAGAGGTGCTCGATGGTTTCCTCGCTCCTACAGGAGTCGCACATCGGGCTCTCGGCCATTCCCATACGACAGGAGTACGCGTTCATGAACGCCACTCACAGCCACGAGCGGCACAGCAAGGTTGTTTTGCCGCGGGGAAAGCTAGATGACAGTTGTAGCCGTAACAAGGCGTCAAGCTTATGCAATCGGCAATTGAAGGCACTTGAACTCCAGAAAGCTTGTGACTTTTTTTTTTTTTCATGCAAGCAGACGAAGTTCCCTGGCAGTTTCCGTCCTCGCCAAAGGTTTTGGACGCGTCAGGGTGTCGTCGGGAGACAGGACAGCCGTGTCAGCACGGTAGTTGCCGATGATGCCACAGTGAGCAGAAATCCACTGGAAGGTTTGGCCTAATCTTAAGTTTATCATGTTCAACACAGCGTGTAGATCTTAAGCTCATTATTACACTGAATACTACAGTCAAGTTAAAGGCAAACGACTCAATCGGTCTATCAGAGATGTAGCTGATAGCTGTGTTGTATAAAACTCGCTGCATTTCTCCGCAAGCAACGAGCGAGACGCGAGTACACCGTCAACTACGAGCTCACCTGAGTGTGCTTCTTTTATTTTGATTTGTTTGAGAAAACTACCCTTTAGCATCCTTCCAAAAAGGCATTTGTTATTGTGAAACAAGCGCTTTTGGATAGGCATATCAGTCCGGACTTTTCGAGTTTTTCTCTCAATACATTCACTCACGCTCTGTCGACCTGAATATTCGCCGCGCTGGCGAGGAGAGAGCGCATCTCCGAATAACGCTTCAGCGTAAGCGCGACTTTCAGGCGCCGCGCGTGACTTCATTTCAGGCGTGAAATAAAACCCCTCGGAACGCAGCGTACTTAATATATTCAGTGAGCACCTCGCCAAGCCTATGGGTTATAGGTCCCTCACGCGTTTGGCGTCAAGCGGGAGACTGATTGAAGCTGTGAGAAACTTTATCAACCCGCCTCCGAGTACGTCTCCCCGTGTTCCAACGCGCCGGCCATCACGCAGAATAATTTTCCACGCTTCTCGTTTTATTGTTCTGATATTTTTAAAGCCATCGCTGCTTTGGATGCGCAGCTCATACATTATGTACAGCTTGCATTCAGTATCGATTGACTAGGAAATCGGAGTAGTGTGCTGCATTACAAGTTGCTCGCTCAACTCGGTTGCTCGAACCCTGAGTGTAATAGAAGCGTGCGTTCGCTCTCAACGCAAATTTGCCAGAACTCCCGATGCGCAGGCAATTTCTTTCACCAGACACCTGAGGGTAATTGCGTTCCTGCAAGACGATCCGTTCTGTTCCGATTTGCTCTGTCAAAGTTCGTTTTTGTAAAGGCGTGGCAGCTGCACTTTCTGTTTGCAGATTTCGATTTCGATATCGATTTCGGAAGCTGCAGATTTCGTTTGCGCGAGCACACATATTCTAGCATATGGTATATATACAGGGAAAAACATAAATAAAGACGAGAAGTTCATGATTACGTTGCGCTGAGTTTTACACCAGTAAAAACTAGCAAAGAAGGGAACAGTGGTCGACGACTGTTGTCAAAATCGACGTTATATTGTCGTCATCAGGCTGCCTTCTCACCAGGCGGACTGTCACCTTTACCATCGCCACAGTGCGAAGAAAAAAACGTGTGGGCCAAATTTACAAAGCTTTTCCTTCCAAGTTGTATTTACGATAATCCGGCCGCCTTCGCTATTATGTTCCGCCATCAGAATTGTCTGAAAGTTACCCTTCCAAACAATTCTAACGGAAGTGAGTTTTGTGAATATGATTAATTTTGCCACCCCTACTGGGAATTCGAACTTATGTCCCCTTTTATGCGTGCGTGTGCGCGTGCGTGCGTTGCGTGCGTGTGCACGTGTGTGTGTGAAGAAGTGAAATTGCACACTGGAATGATTAGCGGCCACGCAGCCAGCTGCGGAAGATCGAAGGCGACGACGAACGCGGGAGCTGTGGCATGAGCGCTTGCCGAGTACGAGCGCTAGGGCGCCAACGAGCCACCTGCGGAAGAAGACGACGCTCGAGCCAATGCTGATGATGAGAGTTTCGTGAAACGCGCGCGGGAGCAGGGGCACGAGCACGAGTACAAGCGCTAACCGAGGGGCGCCAACGAGCCAGCTGAAACACGCACTTTTTGCGGCTGGCTGAAACAGCTTCGCTGTTAAAAATATTTTGCTCAGATCGCGTAAGTTGCACAGCATCATTTCGATCCAGGCATCAGAATTTTTGGCCTCAGGTTTAAATAATTCCCAGCCGGGACCTTCTAAACGATTCACCGAGCCTGAAAAGCAAAATGCCTTTAACGCATCAACAGCCTCCTTTACCGGCGACCTAAACATTGAGTCACACAAACCACTGAACTTCGCAAATGATGTAAGAATAGGTTTATTTCAAAGTCATCTCGAACATGATATGCGATACATGAACTCTCGAAACATCTCGAAACACTAACAGCGAGAAAAGACAGGGATTGCGCTTGTCTCAACCTCTGCATTGGTTCATGTTATCTGCGCGCTACTTCATAACATACGTTAGAGGTATGCAGATTATTATTTTCCGCTGTTTCTAAGATGCACTATTTAATGGCACTTGAGAAAAGCGTGCCAGCATGTCAGAAACTGATCAATTAGCTGCCGCCAGACGGCACTCTGTCCACAAATTAATGTAGATAGCAGTCGATGACGAATAACTGCGTGTCTAGCTTTCAGGATGGTTTCAAATAATTTTTTTCAACAGTTATAATTTTTTTAGTTTCTTTTTCTAAAGATGTTTACTATTCTGGTACTATTGAAACCAACAAGCGATCATACGAACGTCCCCCTACCACTTTTTTTTTTTTTATGTGATAACGTGAACACCTTTCACTTGTTCATTTTACCCACGTACGTGAAGTATTGGTCTTGCTCCAATAATACAATTTCTAACTTCGCCATCGTTACACGGGGGACGTTATCAAGGCAGCTGGCGTGAGGCAGCCCACGTTTTTATCTCGGCAGCAACTCGCACCCGATTACACGCCGAGTCGTTACTTCCTGAAAAACGACTCCTTCAGATGGCGAAGGGTGGAGGGACCTTGCGACCTGACCTTGCCCTGCACGAAAGACATCACCGGTGTCAATCGTAAAAGTATAGGAGCTCAAAAGCCTGCAAGGCCATCCGTCGTATACTCCCAGCGTCATCAATATCGGTGCCTATTTACCCGGATGCTCGCCCTCCAAACAACGCGTCTGTGCGTTTTTATTATTATTCATGTTATTTATTTATTTTTTCAGCTTCCGTAGTACTCCAACGAGCTGCACAAAAGTCAAGAGAGAAAAGGTAGCCCAATTCACGTGTAGAACAAAACCGCGAGAAGGCCAAGTTAACATTATACCTATTAAGAGATTTTGATTGCTGAACTAATTGCAGAGCATACACTGGCGAAGGTTTGTCAGAGAGGTTAGACAACCTAGACAATAAAGCAAGCCGAATGTAGGAAACAGACATCGAAGTTCCTCTGTCGATTGTCTTCGAAGTTTCTCAGAATGGGCGAGGTTACGGAACGTTGTCTGTTGTTCTGTAAACACCTCGTCGGTATACAAATATGTCGCCCGGCTACACTTGTGTGGTTTATCTGCCCTCAAACCACTGTACACTTCTCTAACTACCGCTGCATTCTTTACCGTAGTTGTCGTTGTTTGTCAATTACTTTATTGGGCCAAAGTACCAGGGACCGCGAACTTCGTGTTTCGCCCTTTGGTGACCGTTTTCAGGGCTAAGTGAAATACTTGAGCTGCACTTCCAGGATGAAGTCCAAGAGGTTGTCCAGTATTTTCTTTCGCTCCGGCGGCCGTCCCAGGGAGTACATCCACTCACGGAAGGAATGTGGTAGTTGCTCCATAGAGAGAACTTCGATTACCCGGTTCCGAATATCACCGGGGATCGAGCACTCCCATATACGATGCCCTAGGTTTGCTTGTTCCATGGACTCGGACCGGACACCAGCGGCAATGTAGCCGAGAAAACCCGAGGCAAACACAATCACCCTTCACCGCAATTTCATGTGACATATTAGAAAAGTATGGTAATCTGGTCATTTTGACTTGTTCTACCGGTCGCTCTTCATCTTTGTCTTACGATGCATTGGTGGTGCAGGTAGAGACACTGTTGTGTTTGTTTTGTTTTCTTTACTTCGTTTTGTGAACCCGACTGTCATTTAGTCGTATAAACACTCTAGGGCAGCGGAGAGAGAGGGGTCGCCTCTGCATTGGGACAGTGAGATAAAAGCTGGTCAGTACCCACTTCGCTATGGAAATTAAACATAGCTAAAAGAACCCCAGTGATTCCGATGGAGACAGAAAAGGGTTTCGTGAAGGCATACGCAAGACGTGGCCTACATAGGAGAGTTGCTTCGCGACGAGGGAGGCCCCGGATGGAGATCCGGACCCCTCTGTCACGATCAAAAGAGGAATATTAGCTTAGGTTTTTATCACTGTTCACGTGTGGTCGCGGGGCCACGTCTCTGTTGGACTACCTCTCATGTGACCCGAAATTGCGCACGAGACGGCCCGACAGGCTGTGCGTGCTGCTGGCAAAGATTGCCGGTAGACAGGGCCGGGCGCAACAGAGACGTCCGAATCGATATTAATGGCGTGCAGCGGTCCGTGTCTATTTCAGTCTCTTACACGGCAGCACTCTCGGTGAATCGGCGGCGTCACGGTACGTCAGAACTCTGCGACCACAAACCAGAGGAATAGAGAGAAAATATTAATATATACAAACATGCATAAGGGAGGCGTCGTGAATAGGGCTGAAAGGTATAAGACCAGCAGGTTTAACCAGAGATGCTTTCGGGTCGTGGTTATAACCACGCCCTGGTGTTTCAGGCTAAGCTCAACGGCGTCAGGAGATGAACAAAGATGAAAAAAAAGGAAAGAGAACAACGGAACGACGAATCTGGGCAGGAAATAAACGCTACACGCATAGCGTGTCTATTAGATGAGAGGAGGTGTGAGTGAGAGGAAGAGAAGTCGAAAAGAGAAAGAATCGGCTTCGAAGGGCCATCGGTTCACGTGAGTTCGATACGGAGAGACCGACGCGCACCACCTGTTGAGGCGGCAGCGGCCATCACCTCCGTGGGTTCTCTCCATCCCCCAACCAAACCTTTTACTTTCCACCCTCCTCCGATACTCATAACCCGGCACGCAGAAGAAGACCTGTGGCGGGAAAGGGGTGTAGCCTCATCATCTGACAGTTTCGGGGCGCCGCTCTCCTCCTTATCGGAAATATTTTGTTTCCACCGGCGAAACGGCTGAAACGCAGCCGCAGAGAGCACGATCGGCCCCGTGTGTGGAGCATGCTAACTCCGCACGCTAGCGCACCTGCGACGCCGTCGATGCGATTCCATCCTTCTTTCTTCAACTATTCACTACCCTCCCATCTTCCCTCCCCCCCACCTCCACAACCTCCTTGGGACCTAGGCACTCCCGGCGCTGCTGCTGACGCCTCCATAACCCTTGCATCTCACCTCTACCTTCCTCGAGACAGCCGGACCCCGCCCGGTGATTCGGTCGCGCGTGTAACGGCTGTTCCGCGATCGCCCGCTCTGAGCTCTGACACTCATGAAAGTTGCCGCCACCCTCCTTCCTCCCCCCCCCCCCCCACCCCCCTTTCCGAAGTCGCGTCAAGATCCATTGTGCAGCGGCACACGAACGCCCCTAGACAAGCGAAGCACGCGCGTTGCGCGCCATAAGCACGCTCGCGTCGTATACACGCTTGTCGGTTGGCGCGCAAGTCTCTTCTCGCGAGAGCGTGTTCGCGGGAGGCGCCTAAAAATGTCGCGGCCTGTTGTTGTTGCTGCTGCTGCTGCTTCAGTGGCTGCTGCTGCTTTTGGTGCCACCAGCCGAAGCTTTCCGTGCTTCCGAAAGCCAGAGTCCTCCTCCTGGCATACCGCCGGCCGCCGCGTTCATTTTCTTGATGCTTTTAAAGATCCGTGAAATAGGGACCGCGCGCGCGCGCAGGATGCTATTACGGGTAGGGCCAATCGCAACCTTTGACACCTGCCGCCTTTTCCAACCGCTCCTGTTCTTTTTTTTTTTTTCTTGACGCGTTTGTTTAGGAGAAATCGGGTGCGCCGGCGAAACCCTTCCGTGCATAGCAGTTTTTTTTTTCTTTTTTTTTCTGTTTGTCGGGACGATTTGTCTGTTCGGAAGAACCGCGCGCAGTGTATTTACAGACATCCATCTCGCGTTCCTTCCAGGTCTGAATGCGTACATACGTGTCCAATTGTACAAACTTGTGGGCGGGCTTCACCTTCCGTTCTTTTTCTCCTGACGTGACAGCGTGACATATTTTAATTTGTGCGCGGGAAAAACGGGATTCGGCCACTTGATCTCTCGGGGCGAAAGGTTGCCTCGACGAAATGAGCGAATTGGTACGATGGTTAGGCTTCACGGTCCGCGCGCGCACACACGTGCAAGGTGTTGACGTTTGCCGTACACACCTATACAAAGCCGAAGCTGCTGCTTCCGTCATTCGCCGATGCTTCAACGATGAAACGCGACAAATTTTGCTTGCTTGTGTTTCTCTTTTTCCGGTACATGCATTCAGCGTTTCTTTTACACTTCCTTTCGACCGAAGCTTGTATATCGTTGAAAAGCAAACTTGTATTTCGCGAGGCTGAAATAGCAGTCAGCCATTTTACAACGTTCTCGTTTCCCAAACGCAGCCTGCCCACTTTCCGCTTTCGTTTTTCACTAGGACGTCCTTTGCCAACCTCGAGAGAGAATTTGGCACGTGCCCCCGCAGGTCTCCCGTCTGAACCAGTTGTACTCTTAAATTTATCGCGGTACGCTAATCACGGTGAAGTTGGTTAAAATAGATTCACTGCTCCCCAAGTGGAACAGGACATGCGTATTTACCCGCTTTTGGCCGCCAGCGTGGGTAGCACGCCGTACCGTTCCGTTTATGATTCTGTGCCATTGCGGTGCAGCCGGCGTTGAATGTTCCTGCAAAGTGAGACACAGACAATTCAAAATATATAGATTTCAAATTTTATTAATGATTAAGAACGCTTTTGCGGCCGTGTACACCGTTCTAGACACGTGGTCTTGGTAGAAGCGGCGGTATAGCGGTGGTAATAAAGGGAGTGATGGTTGTGGTGGTAATTGTGGTGGTTCAGCAGCGACGCGTTCAGTTTTTCTGCATTTCTGCACTGACACTCAAAATTTAATTCGACCCTTCACACTGTACTAACTGGAAACAGTAACAAACGGAACTCAAAATTTTCCGGAAGCTTACAATGTGCAGTCTGAACCCGAACAAACTATTGCCCAGCTTTCCACTTTTACTTCAACTTGAAGCACCGTCAGGCAGTTGATTTGGGAATACTGGCATGTATTTCGTCAGTACACGACGAAGATTTCGCCTCCAACGACTTATCCCTGCAGCCACCGCAACAGCAAGCTCTGCAGATAGTGCGGATGACATCTTAATTCAGCTTCCGTTAAATATTCTCTCTCTCTCGAAATCACTCGAAAGTTGCACCTAGGATTTTCAGAATGGCTGACTATTCCGAAATTATCAACGAGTATACTCTTGTGGGTAGCGTGTTGCAAGGTACTACGTCGGTATAGATGATCATCTTCAGACCAATAAGGTCCCATGTATAGACAGGCCTCTAAAGGAGATCTGCGATCACCCCCGCCTAGCATGAACCGATCACGTACTATACCTTTTCCAATGACATGTAGTGTGTCTTCCCAAAATATAATTTCCGGAAGCACATCAGTGCTGCAGCAATTTTATTCAAGCCAAGCGTTATCCTCCTTTTACTCAAAACTGACCTTAGCGAATAGCATGTGACAGCATAAACGGTAGACCAATTGGTATGTAATATTGCATCATTTAGCACGCATCCCTTATTAATAATTATATCGACCGTCCTGCTCGTTTCTGGTACATTGTAGGCCAAGAGGAATTGGGTTAACAATGACTAGGAGAATTTTTGTGTCATTGCGTGCCATTAATTCTTCGTTTTGTGTACATCTCGGACCTAGGTAACAAATAAGTAGCCTTGCCTCCGCAGAACTGCAAAGGCCAACGTGAAGGGCAAAATAATTGAACCTCACGCTTCATTTCTAGACCCACACTTAGGTGTAAACTGAAACATGTACAACCAGATTTATAAAAAAAAAGTATGAAAAGACTAGCTGGTCACTTAAAACTAAAAGCGATGACGTCGACTCCCTCCTCAGCCCTTTCTTTGAGAGTCCACAGGCTCTCTCGACTATGGCCACCGATAAGCGCTTGCAAAGAACAGCGCAAGCAGCAGAGCGAATGGTTACACTTGACATTCGCTATCTGGTATACACCTGCGGCGTGCCTCCACTTAAGCGTAAGCTCGAAACAAGTGTACAACCACGCGCGAACGAACGAACTCCCTGATTACCTCCAAGCATCGCCGCCGACGTCCTTCGATAGCCTCCGCTAAAACGGAACGAAGCACAAGGGGGCGTCGCGTCCCATGGCGGAGACGAGAGCTGCGCGAAGCAGCGGCGCCCGCGGAATGAAGGCGACCGTCGTACCCGGGTCGCGCGGGTCACTCGATTATACGGCGGCTCCTCGGTCGTGCTCGGAACACGACGACGCGGGCGTCTGTTGTTTCCCAGGGCCTCCCCCAGGCCTAATGGCGTCGCACGCCGCGCGGAAGTCAAGCCCTGCGTGTAGTCTCCGGCAAGGCCGAACGCACATGCGCTTCTCCCCAGGTTCGCCGTATAGGCGCGTGCATCTTACGAAGCAAAAGCGAAGTTTCAACGCGCTGCCGAGCGCTTTACGTGGGTGTGCAGCAGAAAGACCTGATTGCACTTCTGTAGTGGGACGGGGCATGTATACAAATGCAGAAAACAAAACAAAGCTTATTAGGCGCGTTGCTCGGAAGATGAACGTTATGGAGGTGAGGGTCGATTCCCTTGGAAGCCGTGATCTACCAGGGGTGATTACGATGGATCCCGTCATACGTAGCAATTGGTGGCGCCGTTGGCGCAGATAAAATTGCATGTAATGCATCGAGAGGACCTGTAGCGCTGAAGGCGATTGAAGTGCAGAAGTTTACAGATGCAGAAAGCCATTAGAAGGGTGTCGTTGTCGGCAAGACCCTATGCGTGTACCAGTCTCGTGTGATCGTCCATAAACGAACTCGTACAAGAAGCATGTTAATGGAAGGTGTATTTTGAGGTGACGGTTCATTGACGGCTACTCGACGGCACGCATGCACATCCACATTCATCGACAAAGCAGTTCAGCGCATCATTCGTATACCGTGGTTTTGCATATCTAGTTGCAAGGCATACGTGAAATCCCTCGCAGGCTAGTCTGTCTTTAGAAAGTTCCGTATAGCCTGTACACCAAGCAGGCTGATGCAACAATTTCTCTTAGCACATTTGTTTTGTCACTTCCTTCAACATTACTGTGTAATAAAGTTCTCCTCCCACTCCCTCTCTCTTTCTCTCTCTCTCTCAAGCTCTTGGTGGTGATCCGCGCAGTCAAATTCCGGCAGGCGAGCCTAACTTGTCTATAAGTTCCGGCAATTGCTCGGCCTGACCGCCCCTTTCCCGTGTACATGATATCACACGCCCGTGCCTGTAAAATTCAAACGGCGCAGCTCTACTCACTCTTTTTGCCGGGCTACTGGAACAAAGCGAGCGCGTAGAAAAGGGAGCGCACGATACTTGATTAATACCATGTAGGGCGAAACTAGTTATACTGTATCGCCGACGACGCTGTTTAGCCTCCCCTCCGAAAAACCCACCGCTATCATAATATATACGATGCGGGGCTCAGAGAATAACGTCGGCCACTGTATGATTTTGCGAAAAGAGCAGCACGCCAGCAGGTATAAAGAACGAAGGAGAAAGCAGCAAGTCTAGGTGTGCTGCAGTTTGTTTCAAAAAAGAAGCGACCCCGCGCACGAGGAAATCGCTAAAGGACGAGGCGTGTAACACGTCCTTCGATCAGAGCACCAGGCATCGGATCGAGGAGGCCAATTACGAATCCGGAAGCTTCTTGGATTCCGCTGCGCGTTGTTCTTTTTTTTTTTTTGTACTTTTTTGTTTTATCCTCACCGTTTCTCCAGTCCCGCACGACGGCACAATACCGCTCGCGCGAAATCTGACAGCTTCCTAACACGCCAAACGACGCGCAGCACCCCTGATTAGCGGGAGATGGGGGAGCAGCAGCGCTCAGACTGGAGCTACGCAGACGAGCACCGGAGGCAAAGAGCACGAAAAGAAGCGTTAAACAGCCGCGTCTGCGATCGGCCGGGCTTTCCGGGCCACGACGCGGCTGTGGCGGGCTGGCAAACGTCGGCTGCTGCGGCTAGCCGCGGGCAGTGATCGGCGGCTCTGATGGAAACCGCAGCCTACCCCTCAAATCAGTTGGTTCCAGCGGGCGCGGCCGGGGCACCCGATGCGCCCGAACGAAAGAAGGGTTCGACTCGGCACCGGCGCGGTAGTGCCGGTGCTCGTTCGCGCGCGTGCCGCCAGATGAGTGTCGGACAACCCCGAATCAAAGCCTATGCGCTACGAGGCAAATCACAAAAGGCCCAGCCTCAAATTACACCGCTGGCCGCCGCCGCCGCGCGGCCCCAAACTGGTCCACGCGCCCGCCGCCACGGTCCACTTGGTGAAGACTCGCCCGACGCCGCACGGCCGCCGAACGTCCTTTAGGCGAGCGCGTGTGCGCAAGCCGCGTGCGCACGCACGTACAAACACGAGCGCACACTTCCGGTGTCTGTCACGCCAACGCCTGGCTACAACCACGGCAGCACACCCTTGCCTCTCGCCGCAGTCGCCAGTGCTTCTTCTCTACCCTCCCTCTTCCCGGCACCTGCGGCCACCTAAAGGGTTCGGCGTCGCCGCACTTCGGCCGCCAACGCCGACATACAAAGGACGCCAAGTCTCGAACACTCGCTTCGACCGCGAACTGTGCGAGGGTGGCGGGTGGTTGACTGTCGGAAGCGAGACGCTTCCTCCCCGAGCGACCGAACGCGGCCGCCGTGCGCTGCCTTCCGATCACCGTCCACTGACTGCATGCTATCGCACGGTCCATCTCGGGGATCGCCAGTGTGGCGCGCGCGCACACACACGTGCGCTAAGAGCGGCCCGGGATAAAGACAATAAAGCAACCGGGCGTGTAGCCTTACCCCTCCTGTGCAAGCCAATTGGCACCGGCACACCCCCACACTGCAGCTCTGCTCGAGTGTACGCGCCCGGCGTACATACCGAAGGGCGAAGGGTAAAGGGCTGTCACCTAGCCGTTCGGCTAGCGGAAACCAATACGTGCCCCCTACATTGTACAGGTGACGCGTTTCTGGTCTCTTTCTTTCTCTCTCGCTTACGCCTCGTCTATGTCACGCCGCTCCCTCTTAGTTCTTCCAGGTTGGCCCTTTGTGTAGTCCCCTGGTCAGTCGCCAAAAGTGCGAAGCTGTGATAAGTCTTCCACATCTGTCGCCCTCTGCTCCTTCCCCTGTGTTGGACAAGGTTGACTGCTTCCGCTGTAATAGCCCGCCGACTTATAATGGCGTCTCGATCTCGCGTTCGCTCAAAAGGCACATCCGTGTCTCGCGGTGTTCTCCGTTTGAGGCCGGCGCCATTTCCCGCGCGCCGCTGCGTAGTATTTGTCCATCGGAGAAGACAGTGCGGCAGACTACGTACCGTTACACAAGGCCCGCTGCCTCGGTCATGCTCTGCGCCAGGAAACGGAAGTCGACGGGCAAACAAAGGTCGGCCCTGCTCTCAGATGACCGCACAAGGCGCTCCCACTGCCTGTACTTACTCGATTTGACAGGTTTTACCGGCCAGGGGCATCTGTTAACCTTACAAACTGAAGGCGATTTAGGTAACCAGCAGCACGCGTAATATTTCAAGAGCCTTGGAGACAACAAATCACGAATGCTCATATTGTTGACCTCCGGATCACAGCTAACCAACGCCGGCTCTCCTGACTGCTTGAGTTTTGTTGCACAAACTCTGAATGCCGTAAATTGGCAGTCATAAAAAAAGTGATTGTCCTCGACAAGGTCACCAATGTTCTTACCACTCAACAGGATAACTTTGACCTTTCCTTCTCTTCGGAACAATAGCTTTCCTATAACACTTGTTCTTTGAACAGGAGCAGAGTAATGCGTGACATTCGCGTGACGTTCTATATTCACATCAACCAACCGTGCTACGAGCTATTTCAGTGCTCACCAACGGCTCATAAACCACGTCTAAGTAAATTCGTCAAGTATGCTGCAGATTAAATGTTTCTGTCTTTGAACTCTTCGAATATTTAGCCTACCCAGTTTTCAAGGCACGAAACACGCGTAGCTAGGTACTTTTGATCCCAAATCTACGAGAAACAAAAATATCGGCAGATCCCATGCATACGTGTTTGGAATTGGTGATAAGCGAAGCTTTCTTTGATGTTGATGATAATGACGGTGGTCCTCTTTTATGGTTCGTACCCGCAACGGGGGATAGGCCATGGAGGAATCGGGCGGCAGGTGGTAGCTCAAGAAAATTGTCATTTGAGGAGGAGAAACGCAAATTAATATGGAAAACAAAATGAGATACTGGATCATCTAGAGTATGCGAGCGAGCAGTTGGGCTAACTGAAGGGAAATTTTTAAAATAGGTTCGCTGTGGGCCAGGTTGCAGCAGCATCCGTACGATGTTTAATTGTTGCTTGCTCTTTATGCAATGCCTCACCTGTTTTGCTGACCACATCTTCTGGGACGTCACATGGCCTGGATTAGCTTCACTGATCTAGCTCCGTCGTTTCTGACCAGACTCGTAGATGTCACCGAGTGCTTGCTCTGGGACTGCCCTTCATACTCCGATATGTGATAGCTCCGGCGTATCCCCCTTGAAACTTCTGCATGTAGGTCATCCCGGTGACCTGCCTCTTGATCAGCCAATCACCGACAACTGCCGGTCAGTGACGTCAACTATGAAGTGTATAAATGTCCAGCGCATGGATCATTTCTTCAGATAATTTTTATTCTTCTGTAAATTTCCTTCTCATAATCAGGGTCCCCTGTGAATAATGTTTGAGACTTGCAGAAGGACATAAGCAAACAAAGTTTAGAAAGAACAATAAAGCGACGATCGGTCGACAATGTGCACCACTTTTCTCATAGAATCAACAATGATGTTGTATAGTCGCAAACACACAAAAAAATAAAGTGGAGGCTTGCGTGTCTTCTATTCTAAGATAAAATCATCGTGACACTGACGGGTAGAACGTTGTGCAGTCGTTGATGTTGCGTCTGTCCTGAAACACAAGTGAAATAAAACGACGCCGTCCTCATAACTCAAGCAGCGATGTGCGTCGCTTTCCTTGTTCCAGACGAAGAGTTTGATCCGCGTGCAAATATATAATACAGACTTTCCTTGTCTTACCATGTATCTGCTATGGAGTAACTTCAACTATGCCGATTCGTATTCTCCTGTATTCGACAACCTGCGGCTCATCGAAGAGCATGGAGACGATGCAACGATGACTACTCGTATTTCTTAACCATTTTCGCGAATCTTCCACTCAAATGGAAGAAACAGACTCTGCAGCGTCAACTGTTTCTCTCGGCATGTTATAGTTGTCACCTACCAACACATAGCGCTATGGTAATGTTTCAGACAAACAAACAAACCGACAAACAAAACGCCCGAACAATGAAAGGAACAAAAGCAAAGTGAATCGCACTATCTCGGATGCAATTCGACTTTCCACAATGACAACTACAAAAAAAAAAAAAGAACGAACGAACGAAACAGTAAGCGACGGACGAAAGAGAAAGGTAACGTATCCTCGTCGGGACGATTAGACTTTCAATGAATGAACAAACTCTCTATAAGCGAGGAAAAAGCGCGCAAGGCCTCAAAGTACTCGGACGATTCCTACAGGTGATGTATGGGACCTGCGTAGCCTCAGAAAACTCAACACAATAGAAAAAAAGAAAGAAAGTCTAACAGTAGCTAGCCGGCCGACATCAGAGTCGTGACTCCCGACACCATTGTGCGACTCGCGGTGACGCGTCCTCGTTCTTTCTTCTTCGCCGCCACAGCCGCGGACAGCGCCTTCTAGCTTAGGTGCACGGCAGGTAAGTGCGTGCGTGTGCGTGTTTGTGTATGCATTGCCTCCTCGGAGAAAAAAGACGTCGACGGCCACTCTCCGTGCTGCCTATTAATAGATGCGACCACGAGACTGGCCATCTCTGTCGCTCTCGCGAACGGCTTGTGACAAGCCCATAGAAACGGCCTGCGTCGAGATTCGATAGAATCGAGACCTCCTCCCCGACGGCCTGCGACTCCCCGAGTGAAACTTGGTATGCACGCCGCGACCGCCACACACAGTTGGACAATCGAGGTGCGCGCACCGGACGAAGAATAGAGAACGGAGAGAAGATCATAAAGTTTATCGGCGAGAACGATGGGAGCGATTCCCTACCGCCAGCCGAGCCCATAGAGCCCGCCCCTACTTCTCGATCCTCGCTTTCCAGCCTACACGGCAGTCACGGACGCTGATGAGAATGAAAGATTACGTCAAGCAGAAATAAGCCTAAAAGAAGAAGCGGGGCTCAAGCAGGCAGTCTGACGAGGAGCTCTCGTGAAACTTCAGTGAAGAGAAATGGTGTATTCATGACCATAAGAGAAATTCCTACACGGAGCCCGTTTCACTTTTCCGGGTGGGCTTCACAGCCAGACAGTGCCAAGCAGTGAAAGCGCATATCAGGGCCTATTATCCCAAGAAGGTTGCCCAGAAAAGTGCACTTGATTGCCATTCATTTTCATTGCCATTCAGGATTCTGTCCAGGGGCCGTTATCTTTTCTCTTGATTTCTGTTCTTGCTATACTCTTCCTTGAGAGAGAGAGGCATGCCTTTAATGGAAATTGGGGATGTTTCCTCGGTGCAGACCTGAGAAACTACTCCAGTTTCATTCAAGCCGACAGACGCAAGAAAATCTCACGAAAACAACGAGCACTAAGTATTGGGTGTCTATGGGCACATATTTTTATAGCCACTGCTGGCAAACATAGTACAGTGAACCTGAAGTATCATTCCTGTCTTCACACTGGCACTTTTGTGTGAAAGTGGCGTCTGTTGTTGTTCCTCTAGACAAGTTTGCACGTACCCATCGTGGGCGATCGGATATGAATTGTGCGGTCTGCAGAAAATAGATTAAAGAAGTTTAGAAAAAAAACGCAATACTAGGGAAAGACGTTTTCTGCTCGGTGTTCAAAGTGGAAGATTCATCATGCTAAAGTGAATCGAAAAATAGGTAAATAATTAGCATACTTTACAGTTTTATGAAGGCAGCCGATTGGTATGTATAATACAGTCTTTCATCGCTGTGCAAACATTCTGGTGGCTGTACCCTAACCTGGAAGCTATAAACGAAAGCGGGACGGGGACGTTCATGCTGAGGCCAAGCTTGTTTATATGGACCTCGAACAACCTCAATGAGGAAAGTCGTCGGCACGCAAGGAGAATGTGGTCAATGGTTTCCGATTCCCCGCAGTGTATACACCAAAGAAGTGCCGCCAAACTAGCCCTCTGTTTACAGAAATTTTGTGTCGGGAGGCGGCAGCGTAGCCTCGTTAGTGTAACTTCTAATTTTTTTAGAATTTAGGGCTCCAGGGGAATAGTAGTTGGTGGTAGTCAGAATGCGAGAGCAGGGTTGATTTATACAACTCGTTCGACATGGTTAATCTCTGAAACCTAGCGGCAGTGATATAGGCGGTTGGGGGAACGGCAGAAAGTAAAGGGCGACCCAGGGAAGCCTTTGCTAATGAATGGGCACATTCATTGAAATGAATACCTTTGTGCACATGCACCAAAATTAAACGAAGGAAACGCAAATGTCATTACACGTTGTAAGCGATGAACATAGAGTGAGCCGGTGATAATAGCTATTGATGAATGAGAGGGGTTCAATCCGCGCAATGCTAAAATTAGAGCTAAGAATTCTGCTATAAATAGATAGGAGTAAAATCAGTAAGTCTAATCAAATAGGGTCAATCTAGCGAATGATAAAAAATTCCTACACCTGCCTTTTCATCGCTCTGTGAGACATCTGCCGCTATTATGGCATTGGTCTGAATATGCCTGAAGTGATCATCCAGCAAGTCATTGAGAATTCGTGAAGATAAAAATTTTGCATTATTTGACTAGATGTTATCGAAAATAATTTCTAGAGAGACAGTAATAGAATTTCATGGAGTTATGTCATAGAGTTTAACACTCAAGGGTTCGAGTAGTGCCTGCTCAAAAACCACCTGTCGAGTATGAAAACAGGGCCAATAGGCATTAAAAATGATGTGGGTTGACTAATAAACACTGTCTGGTGTCTTCTAAAATGGTATTCATGCAGTCGCAGAAAGTTTTGGACTGTTAATAGTCGAAACGTCGCTATTAATGAAGGCACTCGCGCTTCCAGGTACAGTACAGCGTTCGCTACGAGTTTGGGGAGGCCAAGGTAAAGGCGAAGCACATCGCATTCTATTAAAACACGGGGACGAATCTTATAAGCGGCACCTCCAGAGAGCAGAACACACCCAAATTCAATATTGGCCTGATATGCATGCGCTATACCGTTAGCAGTGTGTCTCTTCGCATTCCTGACTGATTATTGCTCAGCCGTTGTAATACTCCGACAGCACGGCCATCTTTTGCATATTCATTATTCAATATGCGTTAGCCAATTGAGTTTACCATCATAAATCACCACAAGGTACTTGGTTTCTTCAACTTGGGGGATTAATTTATTCTGATAACATAGAGATAAATGCACTTCACTCCTTAGCGGAAAGACCAGAACATCACTCTTGTTAACATTGAGAGACAGGTGAATTCCTTCTAGCCCCTGTTCAAGGGTGGCGAGATAATTTTGCAATG